>NC_056743.1:1536937613-1537022613 GCF_019279795.1 Protopterus annectens | reverse complement strand
CTCTTTCCATGCCCTCTACCTTACCATATCTTTCCTGCCTGCTGTCCATCTGTGTTGTTGACCTGGCATTGGTGTTGACTATGATAAGACCCATTGTTTTGTGCTTCTATTCTGGACAGTCTGCTTGCTTTTCATTACCCCCCGCCTTCCTTCCCTGTACACATCACCCTGCTCTTGTCTTTACTGCCCCTCCCTTATGCACTATCTTATAGATGGACAGCCTTGAGTGCTTCTGCCATCTGATGGTATGTCCACCCTGCTCATTATGTACCTCCGTTACCTGCATGCTTCACGTTTGGTCACTGCAGGTGTTTATATGCCCAGCATGGCTAGCGGTAAGCTTCAGCCTGTCAGTTCACATACATATTTTAGTTAGTGTTAGTGTGTTTCTCATACAAACTTGAGGTATTCTGACATGTCACTGTGCATTGCAGTCACTACATAAGGGCATTCACTTGAGTATCAGAATATGTATGCTAATACAACTTATATTGTTCTATGTCCTTTCTACATTTATAGGAGCAATATTTAAAATGTGTCCCAGTATTTGTGTCTTTGCCCCCCCCCCCCACACACACACACTTATTTCAAGCTTTGTCCAGATTTCCTGCCATTAGAGGTTGGGTAGCATAGTATTACTGTAACATGTTATGGGAGCAAACCTCCTACAAATAGCTGTGCTCCACTTTTTACTGTAGTGTTTTATTATAATGTATGTACCCTTGCACTGTTCATGCACTTGTCCCATGGTCCCTAACTTGCCAGCAAGCAGGTTTGTGTTCGTGCAGATGTCATGACTGTCACTGCATGGAAGCCTAGCCTGCTTATAATTTTTTTATTTTGGTATTTTGCTATATGTTTTTAGTTGCTACTGCTTCCTTCTGTGCCGCCTGCTGTACTTCCTCGATTTGCGTTTGTCCATGCTCCTGCTCCTGGACCTTATCAACATGATAGGTTCATGTAGTTCCTTTTGCCTACCCTGTGTTGCTTTGTGCTTGCCTGCTTCAGGCTGTCTGCAATTCCTCTACCTTCATGTTTGCCTTCTGCCTTGCATGGGAGGATTGTAGGTCATCCTTGTTGGAAATTTGGCATCTGTTTGCTTCAGTGAGATCATGGAGGTTTTGTGGGTGGTGGCCATGTTTTGGGCACCATTACCACAGTATTCTATTCCATATTTTACATTTTTCCTGCATGGTTACAGAAAAAAAAATGATTAAACGGTTTTGCTTAGATTTTTCACTCCAAACAGGAAGTCAAATAACAGCAAGAAAAACAAAATATTTATTTTTTAAGAACAGACAATATTATTTACCTTTGAGATCATGCAACATTTGGTTTTGAATAGTTTTGTAGAGGGTTTGCGATTGAATGTAGAGTTAAACATGAGACATTTGCTGCTATCTGTGAAAACTGAATAGTAATTTGTATACCTAATGATTTAATTAACTGAAGGATTACATGCTATTCCTATCAATCTGCACTTCAGTGCTTTGGTAATTCTGTTATACTGACACTGTGAATCATTTCAATTCTTCCCTGTGCAAGATATACTCTTCATTATGAGAAAGTCACCAAACTTTTATTGAAGGACTTCATACGGGTAAAACAAGCAGCACCAGAATTACCTGTTCTAAAGACTTAAGCCTTGTCTGTGATATAAATAGGACCTGCTGGAGATACAGGTATGTATCCCAGAGACTACCCCATCTATGGAACAGGCTCCCCATCCATGTGAAGCAGAATTCCTCCCTAAATCAATTCAAGTGCAACTTGGACAATTGGATGGGGAACAGAAAATTCATCCCTGGTTTGGCACCTATGTCTCTTAATGGACATAGGCAACCTTTAAATGGTTCATCTCCCAGGCCCTTGCTTGTAAATGTTTCATCTTTCAAACCCCTGCTTACACTTATCAAGGGTATAAGACCTTGTCGGAGATTTGGGATGCATGGCTAGGCTTAAAAAGGCCCTTGTGGTCATTAGCCTAGTAGATACATATGAACCTAAAAATTTTTATCATAAATTTGATGAGATGGGTTATGATTAATATATGAGGATGTCTGGACATGAATGTAACCTAACTAAAAGCTATCATCTTTAAAATAATTAAACATTTCCTAAGTGATGACTTAGTGGTGAGTTAAAGTTAATTATTGTTCTTCCTCACTGTAGACTGCAATATAGTCGTAACCTATCCACCAGTGTTTCTTAAAATTATTGACTGAACTTGAGGTAACATATGAAAGGATAGCAAAATTCATACTGTGTCCCATGAACGGCTCAGCATTGTAGATCACCAAGCAAACTAGAGTGTCTTGAGATAACGGAAGATTAAATATCCAGCTACTGTTGTTTGCTTGTACATTTCTTTACTCCTGTTTAAGTGCTGCAGTCATAGTTCCTCTCAGCTGTTGCAGTGCAGTAGGACCACTTAGGTCAGGAGGTGTCAACCAGGTACTGACAAGAAGAAGCTAGAACAAATTTGCAGATGAGATTTTCTCTATAGCTATTGCTAAAATATGGAATAAGTTTCCCAAACTGGTAAGATGTCTTGATTATGATTAGTACAGTCAGTAGCGCCTGTTTCTTGGAACATTGGTCTTGCAATGGTGGACTTTCATAAACATCAATAGAGGTAGACTAGTGCACATTAAAGACTTCTTCATCAAAACGTCAGCTGCTAGGATGTTTTTTAAATGCCCTGTGAATATATCTGCTCTGGCAATGTCTAAAGCATCTCTTTGTCTTCATACCCCTACTAGGTGACATTGTCCCAAGCATCTCTCAGTCTGCAGGCTCACTACTAGGTGACGTTGTCCCAAGCATCTCTCAGTCTACAGGTCCACTACTAGGTAACATTGTCCTAAGCATCTCTCAGTCTGCAGGCCCACTACTAGGTGACATTGTCCCAAGCATCTCTCAGTCTGCAGGCCCACTACTAGGTGGCATTGTCCCAAGCATCTCTCAGTCTGCAAGCCCACTACTAGGTGAAATTGTCCCAAGCATCTCTCAGTCTCCAGATTCACTGCACAGTAACATTGTCTCAAACATCTCTCAGTCTTCAGACACTGCTAGGTAAGATTGTCTCAAGTATCTTTCAGTCTTCAAACTCATTACTTGGTAACATTGTGCCAGGCATCTGTCATTCTTTAGACTTACTAGTAGGTAACAGTGTCATAAGCATTTCTCAGTCTTCAGAATCACTACTTTTTAACACTGTCTCAGGCATTTCTCTACTGGGTAACATTGTCTCGGAAATCTCTCATTCTTTAGGACCACCACTGTGCAACACTGTCTATTGCAAAGTGTCTACCTCATTTTCACACCGGGGGCTTTCAGTAACACCATGCATCTGTTCTGCAGTTGAACTTACATTTTCAAGGCTGTGATTGCCCACAGTTGATCTTGTTCTCATTTTGCGACCATATCATTCATAAGTGAAATCATCGTCCATTCCTTCAACAGGAAATAAAACAGGACTGGTCTTTCATGTAATACACCTGGCATCCACTTTCAACCGCTGTCCCCATTCTATTTCATCATAACTCATTAAAGGATCTGTCCTTTCTGTTAATGTAATGCATACACTTTTGTAAATGCAGTTTCTGTGTTACAGCTGCACTCATGATTGGCTTCATTAGGTTGTTCCAATATATCTGTTAAGGTATAACTTTACAAGTGGTCAACAAAACATATTGTGCCTTTAGGACTAGTTTTGAACTGAAGCAAAATAATGATTTTTTTCTAACACAGCCAATACTACATTCAACATTATTTTCATTCTAACAATAAACATCTGAAGACAGCATTCTGCTAAGCCCTTGGCAGCAGATGTCTGATGCACGAGTGCAGGGAACAATTGCCTTTTACTTAAAGAAATGACAAAGTTCTTTTGACAGGAACAGACTAATATCATTTGTAATTATATGTTCAGATAGCCCACAAGCAGCAAATAATGCTCATACTTACATAGATGTATTGATAAGCACTAATCAATCAGTTGACAGACCATTACAAACTTATTAATAAACCATATTCCAAACTTCCTACGACTGACCAGGGAAGAACCTGAGATTGCTCATCCAATTCTCTAGGTTTCCTTAAGGATGGTAAGGGTGCTACTCTGCTTGACATGCAATAGAAACTTGGCCCATAGGTGGGGTATACATTGAGATATGAATTTATCATGCCAACATGTCTTAGTTATTGTTGATGGAGGTCTGGTTCCCTTAATGAGGTATTTAAAGAGTTATTTGTTCTGTGAAGTCATTGGAGATCAGGGAGGGTTGGATCTTTTATGGTTTAAAAGGTTAGATAGAGACCACCACATAAGAGTCTATAAGAGACTGAATACAGAGGGAGAGCATCTAGTCTGTTTGGATAACTGAGAGTCTTGAGGCTACTGGCCATTTTTGTTAGGAATCTCTAAGGTCTTTTAAGCTAAGTCATATGTTGGGGGTCTATAGTTACCATGGTCTGTGGTTGGGCTACCCTTATGTATTGGAAATGCATTGGCTAATGTCCAGGCTTTGGGAGGTAACCAGTGAAGAGGCTTAGACTAAAAAGGTTAAGTAGGAGTTCAGGTAGGTGATATATTTGTCAGTTGAGGTCAACCCACATTTAGATGTTCTTATTCTTGGGACATATTCTTACAACACCTGTAAACATTTCTTCAGGTAAATGAGGTTTACTTATTTTCTATTTTACCCGTACCTACTAAATTATCTAGTTACACCATCATGTTTAAAATCTTTACCTAGATTTTCCTTAATCCTTAATAAACATGCAAAGCTTGCACCAGATGGCAATCTGTTGTACACAAAAAAGACTTTATGTGTAGTTAAGATTTCATATTAATTAGAATTATCAAACAGTATTTCCTGATATGCATATGTTAAATTCATTTCTGAGAAAATAGTTGCACTACTCAGTCTGGCCGCAGATTCTTCCATGCATGATAATGGATATATTTCTGTATTAGCAGCCCAGTTTACCCCACAGAGGTGAATGCAGCCTCCCTTTGTTGCTGTGAGAATAACAGGTGCAGTCTATTCACTATGCTTCAGCAGACTCATTACATTCTCCTTCCATAGCCCTTCTAAATCTTTATCAACTCTTTTTCGTTGCAAGAGCCAAGGATTGACTTTTATAAAACTCATGAACATTTGGATTCATCAGCTTTATAGCTTTAACATCACTCGTGGTGCCCAGTATGTCATGAAATACTTCATTATGCATTTCTACTACTTCTATAGACTTCAACTTATCTGATAACCTTTGACTCACAAACTTAAATCTGTTTCCAATTTAACATACAATTATATAAAAGATTCTTCACACACATGCTGGATCATTTCTGTTCACTGTGACTACTGACAACTGATTATTTGCTTATGACAGCATACTGTACTCATAGGTAGCCATATACTGACCCATTACTGAAAGACTCTCTAGTGTATATTTTAAGCTTATCTCATTAATGCTTGTTGGTGGTCAGCTAATTGTGAAACTCCTGATTGATAGAAGACTAGATCACAATTGCTTAAAGCTGTTAGAAATAAGATTACATATGAGAAAAATCTTTTCAGCTGAACAAGAAACACAGCTTTTTGGATTTCTTGGTCAGTGGAAGTAATTTTCCAACATTTAATGTGCATAATTAAGGCAATAAATGCTGCAAATTCAGTGCCATGAATAAGTTTCAGTGAAACAAACATGCCCAGTGTTGTCTGCTTTTCAAAAACAATCAAATTAAATAGAAAAAGACAGTGCCACAGGCTTGACTAAACCAGCAGTATGATCAGCTCTGTTAGTGTTAATGATTTATCTTTTATAAATCACAATGCTTTATTTGGAAACATTGACCGTAACATTTTCTCAGATGTAACTGACACTGCTGGCTCTATATTAATCTCATTATCATGTCTTTTATAATTTATCACAGAAGCAACTATAAAGAATCCACCCAATGTCAAGTTTTTTATTCTAAAAGTGATTTTCCTTTCCTGTAATCCAGCAATTAATAAGTCACATATAGAACAAAAGCTTTGTTTTTAGATGCGAATGAGCATGAAAACAAAACACGCTTAATTTATTTTATTCTTAGTACAAATTAGTTGTCTTTCCCTTTAATCAAATTATATGTGCCACAACGAAAGAAAGAAAATATTTTCATCTTACTCTTCTGTTTTTCTGTCAATATTTGATTTTGTATTTTTCTACACTGTATTTTCAGTAAAAGTGCATGTTTCTTCCAGAGTTTTGTTACATCATTTTTTGCACTTTATAGTTTTGTTGAGACAAGTCAGTGAGTTGTGGAAGGAAGTTTAATATCAATGACTGTAATTCTATTTATTGTATTAAAAACTGTGAATGTGGCACAAACCATATCAGCCCAAGTAACACCTATTAATCACATGGTATGATTTTTCACACTTGAACACTGAAATTACAGTGGTTACTTTGATAAGAACAATTAACTCAACTACATTTTCAAGCCTGTCATTCAAGCATTCCTTACAGCTCTGTATCAGAGATGGTCACTAATAGCAATAAAAAGAAGCAAAATAATGAAAAATACAGATTGATGCTGACAATCAAAAGTAAGTAGTGACACTACTGTTGTAAGCTGATGAGACAGAGAGAGAGGGAGCCATAGTTAATAATCTTCTCAACATAGGGATTTATCTTTGTCCTAAAATGACATCAGGGAGATGAAAGCATTGACTTTAAAACAAAATCATGCAGCCAGTGTCAGCCCCTTTCAGATAATTTTTGGGTATAACAAATTACAAAATAATAATAAACGCTTACTTTGATACAGAGACATTAGTAATACAGAAAAGTTCACGATATTCTGATATATGTTTTTTTTTCTGGTTTTTAGGTGAGGCTCTCTTTTAACAGTGAAATCATTTGAAATTCCAGTTGTTCTTTAGAAATGTATTCTATGCTCTCTTCAAGAAAACTTGTACTTTTATTTTTTTCATTTGGGACTATATCTTTACTACAACTTGATAATTTTAAAGGTCACAATGTCCCACAATTTATGGCATTTTTGGGGGGCTTTAAAGTTGCAGTCTTGAGGGCTATGGTTTCATTATCACAAAGATGACTAATGAATTTACTTTTCTGGTTATTCATTTGAATTTCAGCCATATGCACTGTGTCAACATGTACCACATGTTTTTTAAATGTTGCATACTTCTGTCTTACATTCCCATGTGGAATATTATTTTTTAACTTTTTTGCACCCTTTCATGGTCTCACTGAATAGCTCCGCACAGTCATTCCATTCATTCTGAGGATATGGGTGCCGGGCATTCCTGGACTGAGCAAGAGCCCTACAGTAGATCTCTTTCTATCAAAAAAATCTCAATCAGCCTTTCTGTTCCCTGACAAAAATCACAGGTAGCTGGTCTTTGGAGGAAGCCTACTCTCTCCCCATTGGAAGCAATCCCCCTCCCCACTGGTGGCTTAACCAAGCCCACCACTGCTCTTTCACAAGGAGAGGTGTGTCTCTGCAGGCTGCATTCCCTTCAACTTTACTAGTGCTAAGCACCCTAGTAGTTAGGGCTCAGCAGGCTTGAAATTCAGTGTTAACACCTAGTGCTCCCACTAGGTTTCACTCTTGTGGTCAGTCATAGCCACTTTCTTTACTCATGATGGGTGGGCCACTTACTACAATCCTCCAGAGCCAGATCATACAGGTAACCCAGACATTGCTGTGGGCTTTCATCTCTCTATGTCATGAAGACTGAATGCTAAGTTATTTTGAGTGCTGTTGGCCTTATTACACTTAAAGTGTGGCAGGGTGAAGTGTCTAACAGCTTTTAAATGTGTTCATTCCTCAGGGTGACATTTCACTTCTGCATATTATGTGGCATTTTATGGTTTTCTAACCTGTAAAACACTTTAAATTCCTACACTTTCTTTCTGTATGTGTCAGTAGTACAGTAACATATGGATCAAATACATCTCCATACATAACTAAGAATTATAACTGGGTTTGTCTGATCATAACTTAGTTGTTTTGTGCTTTTGACATGGATATCAAGAGTCACCTCTCAAGCTATGTTTCTCACTGCTGTCAAAGTTAATTTCCTAACATACATGTTTCAAACACATAATAATTTCATTATTATCAGACATCCCAGTCATAATCCTCTGTACTTTTTTTTTTTTTGGTAGCTGGCTGGCTATGCTGGACACAATATCCCTGTTTCTGAATGGGAACCAATAGATTCACAATGCCCTCTTCCTGCTGTGCTGGCAAAACAAAAAATATGCATTAATACAGAATACTGACAGAAAGAATGTATTTAACAAAATAAATATATCAGAAAACATTTATAAAAAGAAAGAAAAATACAGCATGTAGCTACATCTGTGGCATCAGTAGCATTAGTCATGGATGTTAACGAAACTAAAAGCAAGAGTTAGACATTTTATAAAACGCTACTCAATGATTTTGAAGTGGAGACTGCTGTATATTAATGCAAATTGTAGAGGGTATGTGGAATTGTAGATTATGTAGGGTACAGCAGACTAATTATAATACATAAGAACTGACAGACTGCCAACTTGTCATACTATTGTGTTTATGTCACACAGCTTGTTAAACTGCAATACATGTAGGCAGCAAAGTTCATCAACACTTTCATCAAACTAAACATGTGTCAGATGAGTGCAATACAAAGTGGGTCTAGTAACAAAAGACAGCACTATTTGTTAAGCATTTGCATTTCAATATGGAATAATAAATGGCAAAATAAACTATTTTTCATATCATAATACTTTTGCAAATCAAAAATGAATCAGGGCTGTGAAAAGGAAATAGCTTCTTTACTTCTTTCTACATTTTAATCCAAACTAAATATATATATATATATATATATATATATATATATATATATATATATATATATATATATATATATATATATATATATACATCTGTATACCACAAAGAATAAAACATGTATTTCAATTACTAGGAAATTGCACTGCAAAAGGAACATGACCTCCTGACCTTTGCTGTCAAGGTCTTAATTTTTTATATCAGAGCCGGATCATGTTCAAATGGGGCCCCAGGCTGGATAATGGACCAAGCCCCCCCTCCCCCATGCAACTATTCCAGTGTCTCACTACTTGGATATCTCTCCCTGATTACCATAAACACTGTTCAAACTGTCAGCGTGCGCACTGTTTTCTTCTTTACTTTTACTGATTAGAGAATTTGCATTCAAGCTGTTTCAAATGATATAGCATCAATGCTGATGTCCATTTGCTAAACAAAACAGTCTTGCACTGAGAACAGACCTAGCATGGGCAACAGTAAACTTTCTTTCCTTTGAAACTCACATCCTTTGAAAATGCATTGAACTTCACATTCAGTGAAAGTACATCTGACATGGGGTTGATTCTGAACCTTAGGCCTTCTGCTGCATTTAAACTATGGGCCCCTTGCACATTTTAAGATCATGCATAAGTGTACATGTTCTTTGATTCATCTTCCTGATTATTTTAAATTATGTACATACATTTCTATTTCAGCAACATTTGTTAGAGTGAGTTTTAAATCTGCAGTTTTGAACATTTTTTCCAATAAGCAGTGAAACAAAATGTATGACCCAATAATGACAAAAGTACCATTTCAGAACATTTCACAAATATAAGACTACTCAGACTGCTGTCATTATAATCCACCAAAATCTGTTCTCGACTGTGTATGCTTCACATGTTTGATAGTGATAAAAATGTCCACAGTAAAGTACTCCAATTTGCTTTACACAAATGCACAATTTGTTCTGCAGAGATAGACTATTGACTTTTTATCAAATGTGTTTCACACAAAAACACAGCAGCCAATGTATTCTTAATACACACACACACACACACACACACACACACACACACACACACACACACACACACACACACACACACACACACACACACACACATATATGCACACTAGTCCTGCAAAGCCAGTTTAAAGACCGTTTAAAAAGTGCCAGATAATGAGCATGATGTTCTTTCATCAACACACTGAGCCTCCCACAATTAGTTATAATCACTTTGTTGACTGTGAACACCCCTTGTTGTTATGAAGACATAAATTACATGTATTTTATTTGTATGAACTGCATGAATTTGTACAGAGATCACTAGTATCCTAGTATCATACCATAAGACCCAGCCACATGTTGCACAGTTTATAAAGAAGAGAATTTATGTGAGCATAAGAAAAAAATAATCACTTGATAATGTATGTTAATATATATACACAGTCACTGCAGAAGTAAAAGTCATCTGAATACTTCTGGATTAAAGTGTATTACTAATACATAGGCTGTGGCTGGCAAACTACTATTAATTTCAGTGCTTCTACAAATGCAGTGCCTGCTGACCTTGAAAAATAAGTTTACTATGTTGCACTAAAAAAATTGGTGTGCTGATGATATTACCATAACATTTCCCAAACTAAATCAGATATGCAATAGGGAATGGCTGGTAAACAATAACAGGTTCACAGTTGCTAGGCATTCAGTCCTGCCTAGCCCAAATTCCTAATTGCTCTAAAGCACTTTTTGGTAAAGTGACTTGCTCACCGTTACATAGTTAAACGAAGGTGGAAACAATCAAATCCTGCAGACTTGCTAAAGAAAGCAGTTCATTAACAAGTTAGTGTTTTAGTCTTCTTCTTCTCTACCTGGCAGAGTAACAGTTTTTCATTAAATGCAGAAATCCTTTGCAATCCAACCTTGTAGAGATGACAGGATCACAATAATATGAAACAATGACTACATAATGGCAGTGTATATTATAAAGCAGAAAGCTCTAAAGAGCAAATATAAGTACATCGACACATAAAGAGCGATGCACAAAAATGGCGAAACATGTATTGAGTGAAAATCAAAACACCAAACGTGTTTCTTTAAACAACAGCGCCATGCAGGTATATGTAAATTAACTAAATAAAACTAAAATAATACACTTTTGCAGGGGCGCAAGCCCCCCTGCACCCCCACACTCCCCTACTTAAATATACCAACTTCGAGACCGCACTACAGTGGGGAAATGGATATATTTCCTTATCCCCAGGATCGCGTTGCTGGCCAAAGAAATACATTTGCTGTTCTGATTTTCGCTCAATACATCTTTCACTATTTTTGTACATCGCTCTGTGTCGATGTACTTGTATTTGCTCTTTAGGGCTTTCAGCTTTATAATATAGACCCCATAATGGATGCTAAAATCAGGCTGTTGTGATCATCACTCCATATGATGCAGACTGTTTGACCTGTCAAGTGTCAACCCCCCTTTGCAGCTGGTGGAGGCTGTAAAGAAGGTACTATAAAAATATATACTAAAATGTAATATGTTTAGATTTTATTACACAGTCCAAGCCTACTAATTAAATAATTCCATAATAAAGCAAAATAATTAAAGATAATATAAATTCTGCAGCAGCCTTTGTTCAATTATCCATGAGTCATACAAAAATCAGAAATATTACTGTATACAACATACCTCTTTTTGTGGTGGGGGGCTTATATGCTTACACACACCTACATCTCATTTTTTATGTCCCTATGGCTTCTATGTCAACAAGAATATTTATCCCCTCTGACCTCACTCAGTACAGGTCTGAACTACTTGAATGGCTAATTATGCTATAGTGTTGCAATAAATAACCCCCGGGGTTAACATAGTCAGGTTGTAGACAATGGGGCCCTATGCAGGGTAATGAATCAGGACCCCACCAGCCCTACCAATGTCCCATTACTTGACTATCCCTCTTCTATTACCATAAACAACATTCAAACCTATCACTGTACATACCATTTTCTTCTTAACTTTTACAATTATCACAGAGCTTTGGATTTCACTTAAAACTTATTTCAAATTATACAGAAAAGAAAAACACCAACAGCAATTTTCTAAGCAAACACTCTTCTCTTCCCTGAAACTCACATTTAGTGAAAATGCATCTGACAGCTCAATAAACTACAAGAGATGTGTTGGGATTCTTACTCAAATAAAATATAGTGAAGTACTAATTAAAGTCTATGTGGAGGGTGTGGGAATTAAAAAAAGAACTGTATAATGCATATGCTAACCATCTGGGACAGCCCACTGAACACAAGTGTCCCTTTTCAACAGGAATCTAGTAGCATTTCTGATGAAGTAACTTGGCACAGCCACATAGAAGACAAATGACTGCTGAAGGAATCAAGCAGTGTACTACAGGAAGCGACTCTTTAACTGCTTATAGCCTTACTCATCTTCACTGACTGCTGCACAAACTGTTGTAGTCCACACACATTGCATTTAACACCTGTGTGACTGCAGAAAACAAGTCGAATTAAAAATGGTGCTGTCCAGTTTATTTGCAACTAAATAAAAAAACACACAGACAACATTCAACAGAACAAAGAAACCAAGAATCACATACAAAAATGCAGCCCATATGATGATACTGCAATCAGTTTACTGCAAATCGTTCTCCTCATTTACACCAGTACTACACCTGTTCATAGGTAGTCACTAGGTTTGCAGTCCAGGGGACCATTGAGAAGCTTAACCTAAATTTCCAGTTACCCCAAAGCTGTGGTTAAGTAATGTGCTCAAGGACAGGGCATAAATATGAAGCAAAATCAGAGATGTTTTGCAAAATGGAACAGATAGGAGCAGATTATTCTAAATCTCTTAAAATGTTAACAGAATAACACATTTTCCATCATGACTGACTTTAATTCTCGGAGGTTTACCAAAGGAAAAAATAAGTCATTTAAGGTCTGGCAGTTGGTGTGGTGGATTAAGGCTCTTACCTCCTTTAGTTTAGGCACAGGGTTTGAGCCTGAGCAGGTCACATAAAACTCCCCTCTCTAATGAGAGCAGTTTTTAGAAACAAATATACCACTTTCTTATACAAGTAAATCAATCAAAAAGATCTAATTTCCATATTCCTGTCTTGTTCACTCGTACCTGCAGAGTAAAATGCTACTGTACTCCCTTGTGTGTTTATGGCTACTCAGGAACCTGTTCTGTTGTGAAAATTAAATCTTGTGTCAAGTGCATGTCTGCGTACTCATTAGCTGAAAGCATAAAGCAGGAAACTGTCATTATTTTCTTTCTTAAATTAGCAGCACACAAGAAAACTTTTCTTAGGAAAACATTATTTTTTTCTTAAAAGCAACAGTATGAAGGAAAACTGGCTTTTCTTTTTTTTTCTTTTTTAATCTGTTATGGCAAGACTCCAGCCAGCACAAGTCTCTAGTGCTAGATCCAACCCTGACTTATATACCTTTCCTGAAATACCATTTCATGGGAAGTATTTTTGTAGTAACTGTTATCCTCTATACTCACATAAAGAAGAAAACATAAAAGCAGACTCAAAAGTAAACTGGCAGAGACTAATGCAAGTAAGTTTTTGCTGAACAGAGCGTTGAGACTACTATGCTTAATTAAAGAAGCAGCTGTGGGGTAAGACTGACCATTGGAAAATGAAGATTTGTCAAGGTAAATATGTGTGTTGATAATAAAAATGCTGAAAACGGTGGTGCACAATTAAAAAAAATGAATGCATAAGGGATATATACCTGCTATTAGAGTAAGATTATCAAATTATCTGTAAACCCAGTTCCGTGGTACAAAGGACTAAAGTGCTGCCTACAACCCAGATGACTCACCTTTGATTAACAGCTCAGACACTGGAAGAGCAGGATAAAGGAGGGTAGCAGTGAATGTCAAATGCTGCCCTTCCTAGTCTTGGGGGAGGGATAGGTGGTGCAGTGGCTGTTTCACACAGTGCCAAAGACGCTTGCAGGAAAAACAACTGTAACTGGAGACATGGGCTTGGCTTGCCAAGTAGATAAAGGCAGCCTTCATTAGAATGTGGAAGAGAGCCCTTACATGAACAGAGAGGGCATAGTAGGCCCTTGCACTGATGTACACATCAGCATCAACTAGCAAGAGTGAGTTTAGGGACCAATAGAAAAAAATCCTGATGGCTGCATGAATGATGACCTTTGTGATCTGCTCTTGCCATACTGGGAGAGAATGGGCTGATGGGATGTGGGAAGCTGACAGTCATCAGGCAGCATGAGGACAAAACTCAAACAAAAAAAAGTAAGATATGTGTACAGCTATGGTGATGACTAAAGATAGGCTGCAGGGAAAGCTTTTCCTGAGTTTATGGAGTTGCTTATACCAGGCACTGAGAAGTATCTATGAAATAAGCAAATAAAATACCTGAAAAGGTGGACATTACAAGGAGATAATGGTGGCCTGGTACCAAAGGCTTGCAGAATGGTCACTCTGTTAAGTTGTTTTGCATTTGTTTTATTAATACTATATGTGTCTGTGTAGATTATATCTATATCTATATCTATATCTATATCTATATCTATATCTATATCTATATCTATGTATTACGTAAAATGCTTCCATCATCTCATGTGTGAAAGTTGGAAATGGATAAGCAATTGTTTTTGAAAAAGTAAATTACATCCAAAATATGACAGTTGTAAAAGAAATGAATAGATAATTCCTGTATTGTACTCAACACACACACATACACACACACACACACACACACACACACACACACACACACACACACACACACACACACACACACACACACTTTTCTATTATTTTGTTTAACACTGTTACTAGTACTCTGACATCTATATTAAGGCACTGTGGATTTTACATTTTACATCTTAGTATGTAGTCTAGCTACCCGATGGTATGAACATTAACTGTAGATAATTGTCAGTGTTGAAGTGACACCTTGACCTCATGTGCAAAAATGGGGAAAAAGGACTGTGGATAGATGGATGGATGGATTTTAGTAAATAAATATATAGTGATGGTATCTATGTATCTAAGGATTTATATATGTTAAAATATTAGCTTTAGGTATTTAAATAGATCTGAACTTGAATTTTTACACACACACACACACACACACACACACACACACACACACACACACACAGATACACACACAAGCTAATTATAGCTTCCAAGTGAACTATCTCCTATTGCCATGATTGTACTAGATGTTTCAGGAACTATATAGAAATTAATTATCAGGTGCTGTTGTATTTTCAGCCGTCTATAACAAAATACACTAAACTAGTCATACTGCAACACTGTGGTTCTAACAACAGTTAGGATAGACTGTGATGATATCAGGTTTACAGAAAAACTTGCAGGATACTTCACTTGGAAGCTGTGATTAGGCAGGAGATGAAAAATAGCATTTTTTTCAAAAGTTTCAGTTCATGGCATACAGATTTCTTGCTGCAAGTAGGTGATGCTTTTTTATTGAGCTCTGTCTGTATGTTAATTATCATCTTTGGCATACTGAATTTCCAGTCACTGTTCTTTATGTTTGGAGGCTATTTTCTAAGAAATGTTAGACTACTGACTGAAGTCAGTAATAAATGAGGAAATGTAAGAGAGATTATAGGAAAAAGTAAAGCGTGCAGACCTGTGTGGTGTAATCCAGGTGAGCTTATCAGATAAGTGGGCGGAAGTGTTGCTATACCAGAATCAGGTATCTATTGTACAAGTGAAGGACTGTATGCGTATGAGACTACGATACAAATTAATAACTTAAAGTTCCAGCCTGGATCAACAGTATGCGAACATTAAACAAACTGGCAAAAGTGTATTACATGAATGGTTATCATTTGTACAAAGATAGCAAGTGATTCATGCAGTGCGCACAATTGTAATAGTAACACAAGTTACACAGTGCAGGACTTGAACAATTCTTCTGTTCTAATAAGTTTGATAGACACTCACTTATCTGCAGTGCAGCATACTCTACAATCCGGTCAACACGGTAAAAGGTATTCAGGAAGAAGGAAATATCAACTCAACCTGATACAAGTTGTATTATTTTTGGGTATTAAATAAGCTTCTGATATCTGAGTTTTCAGTCAACATGAACATCAAGCAGAAAGCCATCCCAGAAGGCAAAACCTAATGTAAGGAGGGCCTAGTTGTCTCATGTAAGATTAGCATGCTATTTCTGGAGGTAGTAGGTTCCATTAATCACAGAGCTTAGCTCATAGTGCTCTTTTCAATATGAAAGCTTACTTGCGAGAGAGGGAAACAACTATAAACAAAATGGGCCTGCTCCCAGACATAAGTTCAGCCTTTTCTTACAGTGAAGATTCTTTAGTCCTATTGTGTGCAATTCTACTTGTGATGCTGAGTGGTAGATAAAAGCTAGAATAACCTGAAAAATGTACTGAGCAGGATATCCAGCCAGAAGGCTAGGTATAAAGAGAAGATAATATTTTAACAGGGGGTATTGGAAACCCTAAAATAAACATTTAGGCATCTAGAGTAAGTAATCTAATAACATTATAGCACAACATTAGTTGGGATTTAATCTTTCTCTGCAGGGTCATGAGGTGCTATTGAAAAGTTAAGAGTATAGATGGGCCAAATTTGAAGGTATTTGTGGAAAATTTGGGAGTATGGTTTTACTTGGACTATATATGCACTTACCTGTTCAGAACATTTTGGAGATTGCCTGGAGTACTAAAATCATGCTTTTTGGTTTAACCATGCTAATGGCATGGTTTCTTTTTATGAAACAATACTTGACTGTGTTCTTATCTTTCAGTCTCTGAAGAATGTGGATATGTGAGGGTTGGGATCTGGCAATAATGAGACCTTCTATATATAAGAAGGACAGGAGACCAGGCAGGGCCATCATAAAATGCTTTTGTAGAGAAGACAGGAGTGGTCCCATGACAGATTACTTTGATACATCTGAACTTATTATGCTTGCTTTACAAGTATGTTCCAAGATTTTTACCTTAGAATGTTTGCTAGTAAACTTTAACTAGGAAGAAGCCATCTTAGTTAGTCTTTTCTAGAATTGATAGGAGAGGCTGATTGTCAGCTGAGCTGAATGCTATTGCTAAGTCAATAAACATTAAGACAGTCAGATTTCCATTACCATGTCAACATCTAAAGAGGTCTTGGTTTAATCCATATGAAAAGGTGATGCTACTGTTTTGTTTACTGTACAGCTAATATTCAGCAGTCAGTGGAGTTAGTAGGACTGATTTCTGAAACACAGCAATAATATCTGCAAAGGTTTTATTAGCAAGAGTTAAATTGGGGGGGGTATAGCTTGTTCAGGAACATACTATCCTTCATAGGTATTAGTTCACTGTGTAGTAATGGGGGAAATAGACACCAATTGAGAGGGGCAGGCAAGGGAATTAAGAATAGTGTGTGATAGATGGTCTACTGCAATCAGAGGGGTGATCTCTTGAGTCACACCACTGATACCTTACAGATAAAAGTGGAAATTAAAAGTGCACAGAAATCTTGTTCAGTAAATAATTTACTAACTGAAACTGTCCCGAACATCATATTATTCATTGCTACCCTGGATACTGACTTCCAACTTCCACATCCAGGCTAGGACTATATACTGATCATTTACAGAGTGAAACATGTGGCCCAGTATCCTAGGCCCTTTTCACATCACTCTCTCTATGAACACTAGTAGTTACAGTGCCCCTTACCTACGGTAACTGCCTTTCATACAAAGTATTTGGTCTCTCTCTCTCTCACACACACACACACACACACACACACACACACACACACACACACACGCACGCACGCACGCACGCACACACACACACACACACACGCACACGCACACACACACACACACACACACACACACACACACACACACACACACACACACACACACACACACACACACACACACACACACACACACACACACACACACACACACACACACACACACACACACACACACACACACTCCTGCAAGATTATACTTCCACCAGTCTAGATTCTTGGGCTAGAGACCAGAAACACAGTTGACTGTACCACTCAATATAGTCAAATATAAATTATAAAAAGAATAATGTACTACTAGTAATGTGTTCAAGCAGTCTAGCATTGGAGATGGATGTAACCTACAGTGCTAAATAGTTTTTCTTCCACAAATAATAAATAATAATGCACAAATAAATACCCAACCACAAGATCTTTAAAGTAAATAAATGCAAAGTTTACTTAACCAATAAAGAAGTAAAGATGGTGCTGGTGTACATTAAATATGCAGAGATTAAGGTAATGCGTAAAGAATACAAAAACAGCAATCTATTGCTTAGACAGAATACGTAAAGAAAATTTTAAACTACAGTCAATTAGTCAAGTTCAGAAACTTAAAAAAACCCTATCTGATCTAAGTTAGTAAAAATAATAATTAGACAGATGAAGATTTTGCATCAACTTACACAGATGTGGATACCATGGTTATCCAAGCAAGAAAAAATTGACTTTTCACTGTGTTCAACTCATTCTTTTCACAGACCAGACCTGTAAGCAAAACATTTTTTTTTACATTCGGAGATAAAGAAAGGGATTTGTCATGCCTCTTGTAACTGATTACAGAAATAATTGTGTCTGATTTACTTTCACCGTTCTGGGCTCAGTGTTTCTTTGATTCAGTCTTACAACATCCCCTTCTATTGACATGCTAGCAATTACTTCTTTCCTGTGAAACTGCATTTTCTCATACAAATACTGCAAAATAATGTCACAACTTTCTGACATATTTTCTAATACATATGACATGCAAAAAATAATTCTACTGTCACAGACATCTTATAAATGCAATTCCACAGTGTTGACTGCATAACATATTTTATAAAGCTTAAATATAGCTTGCATATGTGTCAACAGTCAAATAAGAAGCCAAAAAAATACATAAGGAAGGAAGTGCTGGATTATTCCTCTCAACATAATGCTAAGCAGTGAACAGAAATTTCCAGAACACACTTAAAAGGCTAAGGACTCTCTTGTATTCCAGTAGTTGCAGAAAACATGGAATAGGGTATAGAACTAGCTTAAGGTTTGTTTTCTATTGTAGCAGCTGCAACAAACATGGCAGTGGGGGGATAGGCTATGCTAATGTTTGTCTCTTATTTCAGCAACTGCTGCCAATGTGGAGGACAGATGATACTATGTTAATATTTATCTCCACTCCCACCAGCTGTAGACATAGCATAGGAGTATGGGAGTGGGGCTACATTAAGGATGACTCCTATCCCAGTAGCTACAGCCAAAATGGTTCATAGATTCATAGGTGTGTACTAGACTAATGGCCCTGGAGCCTTTACAAGCCGAGCCCATAGAAGTGCCCTGGCATTGTGCCACCCGTCATTAATTCCCAGTGCCTCTATCAAGTAGATCCACTGGAGTGATCCCCGGGGTGAACTTTCTATTACCTGTCCACTCATCAAGATTTCACTTGAAGAGGGCTAGTGAGGTATTCTGATTGACATGTATGGGAAGTCTATTCCAGAGCATGGGTAGTCTTTGGGTTATGAACCTGTCTCTCCAGCATGTTCTGTTGATTGTGGTAATAAGGTTGAGGTCTCTGGAGCATGTGGTGTGGAGGGATTGGGATTTCTTTAGATGTAGCATTTCTAACAGAGCTGGGTCAGACATGGCTTTGTAAGTCAAGCAGAGATCACCTCTTAGTAGATGATATAAGACAGAAAATAGCTGGAGTTTTTTGAGTCTGTCCATGTAGGACATGTGTTTAAGGCCTAGGATCCTCTTCGTGAGGTACTTTTGTGGCATCTCCAACTGTTGCAGGTGTCTAGTGAGGTGCATGCCAAATGGGACATTATACTCGATGATGGGTCTAATGAGGGAAGAGTAGTGAGAGATGATGACCTCTTTCTTCCTGGATGCAAAACCCTTGGTAAAGAGATGTGCCACATAGAAGGACTTTCTGACCACAATGGCAATGTGGTGGTCGAAGGAGAGGTTGCTGTCAACCTGGGTCCCCAGATCTCTTATAACACCTTCAGTGTTCAGTGAGCTGCCATCAATGTGATAATTAGTGGGAACTAAGTTTTTCCCAAAGGGGAGGACTATGCATTTTTTGGCATTAAGCTTAAGGCCATGGTTTCAACACCAGTCATTGGTCTCAGTGAGGCCTTTCTGTAGGATGTCTGCATCACTTGGGGAGCTAATAATGGCTCCCAGCTTGCAATCGTCTGTGAACGTGGTCAGTCAGAGTCCCTCCATGTTGGTCTGGACGTCTGAGAAGTAGATGCCAAACAGGAGAGGACCCAGGACCAATCCCTGTGGGACTCCACTTGTGACTGTTTGGCAGTCTGACTTGGAGCCTGCTATCACACTGTGGGTTCTATCTGTGAGCCAATTTGCAACCCACCTAATGATATAGGAGTTGATGCCAACTTTGCTGAGTTTATCAGTAATTCCTGAGTGAAGAATGGTATCAAAGGCCTTAGCCAGATCGAGGTAGGCTGTATGAACTGCCTTACCTTCATCCACACTATTCTGGTGACAGACTCAAAGAAGTCAACCAGGTTGAGCAGGCATAATCTGCCTTTCACAAAACCAAATTGCATGGGATCTAGAGTTTGGAGATTCCCTATACCCTTGTTAATTAGGTCCATGATGATGCGCTCCATAGCCTTACATATCAGACTCATCAGGCTAATGGGGTGATAATTTCACTGGTCTGTAGTCACTCTTTCTTTATGGAGATTGATGACTATAGCAGTGCGCCATTTGGTAGGGAGAAAGCCTGAGGTGAGGCTGTGAGTGAACAGAGCACACAGATGTGGTGCCAGTTCACTTTGTAATTCATGTAGAACACAGCCAGGGATATTGTTGGGTCGCATGGAAGCTGTATTCATGGCCTTAGACAATGCAGTTTTAACCTGTGCTGCAGTAATGTTGTGTGCCTGGCATTCTTCTGGTAATGAGATTGGTCTTTTTTGGGGGGGGGGTAAAGTTGGCACTGAATCTGTCGGCCATTATGTTGGGAATATTTGCTGGCTCATTATAGGAGGTTCCATTGTGCAGTAACTCAGAGCAAATCTGGGTATTGCCATGGAGATCCTTGATATAACTATAGAAGGCTTTGTGGTTGTTTTTAGTGTCTGCCACAATTCTGCCTTCATAGCTGGCTTAGGAGGTTTTTATGAGGGATCTCAACTTTTTCTTGAGACAAATAAGGGAATTTTTCCAGTCTTGGGACTTCACTTTTTTCTATAACAGTTTCTTCCTTCTGTTGTAGAGTTTATTAACGGCAGGTGGAGACCAGACGGGCTTCCTTTTTTGTAGGAGAGCATCTTGGTTCTGTTGGGTATGGCTAGTTCCATGCATTTATGTACATGTTCGTACAGTGCATTGGTGTATGATTTGGCAATCATGCACCTTTTTTCCATTTGCATGGGTGCCGTGAAGTTAGTCACCTCTGTTTTTAGGAGTCCAAAGTCAGCTTTGGAGAAGTTTTTCATGGTGGATACCTTTGCAGGGGGTGTGGGTGAAATGTGGATTCCCATGGTGATTAGTTTGTGATACTATCTAACCAGGGAAGAGTTTACTACTGGTGTAGAGCAATGGTTGCCCATGTTAGCAATAACCAGGTCAAGGATGTTGCTTCCTCTAGTGGAGGTAAGAATGAGCTGGTCCAGGGCACTGGAACTGATGAATTCCTGAAAGCCTTGCTGTTTGGTCAACTTTACCATTGATATTAATATTAATTTCACTCAGTATAATTAGGTACCCTTTTAAGAGCCTTATAGTAACTGATTGGTGGCAGTGAATCTACCTTATATTCTGGGCAAAGTTGGTAGAGCAGGTAATCTGTGCCAGCCTTTCCCAGGGATGTGTGTGTCTGGGTGTGTGTGTGTCTGTGTGTGTGTGTGTGTGTGTGTGTGTGTGTGTGTGTGTGTGTGTGTGTGTGTGTGTGTGTGTGTGTGTGTGTGTGTGAAAATTAAATCTTAAAGAGTGTGTGTGTCAGCTACATGGAGCAGGGACACAAAGCACTGGTTTCACAGAGAGGGTGCTGGAGGACTTGGCTTGGACACTTGGCTGAAGACTTAACCCTACAGCTATACCAGTGGAGAGACTTACTGGGGCCTGGGTAAAGACAGAGGGAGAAACCTAGACACTGGGCTGAGTGTGTTCCCTGTGTGCCCTAAAGGGAAATTGTGCTTGATACAGAGAGGTCTGCATCTGGAAATACTGAGTGGATCCATTTGTATGCCAAGTGAACATCCCTCTGTAGTGTCAGTGGTGAGGATTCAGGCTCCTTTATTACTGGCCCAGGGTGGGGGCTTCCCACACCCATTCATTCTTCTGCACATATCTGAGGGAAGAGTCCCTTGGAGAAGGGGGACATAGTCCACACAGTCCTAGAAGTAATGTGTAAATATGTTCTAACCCCATGTCTCCATGGCAGCTGTCAGTTGTTGCCTCAGGGATGATCCTAAACATATGTGGTTGTGAGCATACTTGTCCTGCCTACAATGTATGCTGTTTGGTGTATTTGACCACGACATGTCTCAAGAGTATTTCCCAGTATGATACTCAGCCTTCACATGGTGTCTGAGCATTAGTGCAGTGAACCTCACTGACTTCCTCTGTTCAGGAAGGCCCAGCTGGCATTATTACTCTCATCTACCTTTCCCATCTAGCTCCGCTTCTCCCTGTGCCACTAATCCTACACATCAGCTGGCTTGCATAGTACAAGCCTGAAATATTAGGGCTCATTTAAAGCAGCTATGGTGATAATCTTTTTTCCCCTTAATGAGACATTTTGATAAGGTTGATAATTTTTCTAACATTAATTTTGTATTAATTATGGTTTGAAGCTTGTTAGTATTCTAGATGTTATCTTGGTAGTTTATTTCCTGTTATGGTTATACATTATATTCCCCGCTCATTGCTCTTAAGTGTTAAGAATCACAACAGCTATATTTTGTAAACCTCTGAGAAAGGTTTCAGCATGTATGTGCCAATTTCCCTATTCTATCTGAGTTCCTGTATTTGATATATGTGAAACTATGCTTATATCTCACATTTTAATTGTGGGTATAAATCTGCAGAATATAGCATTTACATTCCTCTGAAAATGTGCATTGCATGCTACAGTGTGAGAAATACACCTAGAAATACAGGGTTGAGAGTTTACTGTTTTCATCTGACGATAACATGGTTTAAAAATGTAGCTAGGCATACACCATCCTTGATATAATGTGCATTTTTTAAACAATAATGCATTTATTTTGTGGAATGGGAGATGCTAAAATTCAAATTGAGAAAAGAAATGTAATTATTATTTATTTATTGGTATTTTTTACTGGAAAGTCCACTGGGCCAGGATAGCCCATTCTCAGTGGAGGCCCGGGGAGAAAATTTCCAACAGAAGAGAATTACCTAAGGAATTACATAAAGTTGCAAGAAAGAACAAAAATGTATACTAAATATTTTCATAGGAATTATACAACATAAAATTGCAAGAAAGCACACACAAAGAAAAAAATTGCAAGAAAAAACAAAAAATGTTTACAAAATTCAAATATTTACATAGGAACTATACAACAATACTTAGACCGTGATGCAAACAGAAATAATGCAAAAGGTAAAACCAAAGACATAGTATATAGTGACAATGATAATGGGATGCCAAACATAGTGAAGACGCACAAAAAAGAAAAAATTGATAATAGAGTGTAATGAGTTCCAAGGAAGGAGTATGTCTTGGCATTACATTGAGCAAACTCTCAGAAACATAGGAATAGGACAGTTTGAAAAATGCTTTGAGTATGTTACATTGTGAATGCAGAAAGGGGGGGGGAGAAAAGGGAGAAGAAGTAGATGAGAGAGAAAGGGAGACAGAAGAGGAAAAAAAATAGTAATGACAGTGACTAGAGAGAGGAGAGAGGGAGGAGGGAAGGAAGAGGCAAGAGAAGAAAAGGGAGAGGTGGAGATGATAAGTTACAGTAAGATTATATGATGACAGTTTGAGTAATACAACAGGTACATAACCACTTGGAGAGACGGTAGTTATATAGAGCACTTTTAAAGTTGGAAGGGCTTTGCTGCAGGCGGACACAAGGAGGTAGGTTTTTCCAAATCTTGGCAATGTTCCAGGAGTACAATAACGGGCCTGCAGATTAATTTGGTTTGTGAATTTGAAGAAGATATTGATGTTCAGACTGTAGAGTTCTAACAGGGTTGTAGAGAGTGAGAAGGGAGCTAAACGCAGGGCAGTCATGAGGCCTGTAAATCAGTTTATGTGTGGTAGTTAGTGAGGTGTAGGAGGAGTAGATAGTGTGGAAGTTCCAACCACTGTAATTGTTTTAGGGCAATACTGTAGACATATTTACCAGTGTTTGTAGTTGTGTAGTTTGTTAAGTTGCTTTTTTTAGAATACCTGGTCAGCAAAATAGGGTTTATTTTATTTTATTTCATTTTTTTAATTGGAGACTATATAGTGTTACACCTGTGGATAAGCTATATTCTAGACATTACTGCATAAACTGGTATGCATTTCCAATAATCTTGATTTGCGTGAGTAAAATGAGTTAAGAATATGAATCAGGATTATGTATCATAGCTGGTATTTAGTGTCTTTACTGAACAGGTGCAGGAAGTGCCCAAGTTTGTGTAGCATAGATTTCAAAGGAAGGGGCCAAGGGAGCTTTATTTATAAATATTAAATTTTTGTGAACTTAGAAAATGCATAAACCATGTTAGACAATAACATAATCAAAAAGGCAATAATTTCCATATATAAAGATATCTGATGTAAAGAACATATCTGAATATTAAAAGTGGAAGTAAAAGAATTATATGGATGACTGGATGACAAGTAATTCAAAAGAATACAACAAAACCTACAAAACAATTGAAAGAAAAGTGACTTATGCAGAAAATGAATGGCATCTCAAAAGTACACACATTTACAGAAAGTTTCATTCACTGGTCAACCCTCAGCAATCACCTTCACTCTTTCTGCCAAGTCACTGTGAAGGTAAGAAAAGGTGTTGAAAAAGAGAAATCCCGGGATTCATGAAGCTTGCGCCAGGCACACGCATAGCGTAGGTGTTATAACGCCAAACATGGTCGCTGAGCGATTCAGGTACGATCTAATTCCACGTGCACTACTGGCGTACGCCAGATCTGCGCAGCCCCTGGCGTAGGTATGCAAATCACCCCATGTGCAGTGTTGCACCATGCAAATGAAGGCATATAGTGATTCATGAAGTGGTGCAGGTGTAGCATAAGCCCATGGAAATGTAAACCAAAAAACACGGTTTACATTTTCCCAAACATAACATCGGAGCTATGGAAGAGGGTCAGACCCAGGTATCACAACGTGAACATATGCCAATGGCGAAATACACAGCCAATGGCATAAGAAAAGATGCACAACATGTAAATAACAACATTTAATGTCATGTCCACAGTAACGCACAGCAGAACCGCAGGGCATGTGTGCGGAAGCTGTAACATAAAGAAATAATATAAAAATGTCATAAAATCGCAATGTAATAGAAATCAGGTTTACAGCATAACACACAATGGTAGGCATGGAACACCACAACCAAGGTGCAAGGGTTGCTAAGGGCTTGCGATAGTGTTTGGCGCGGTAACTATGAATTAGTAGTCAATGCCATGCAAATGAGGCAGATAATACTGAATCGCAAATGTCCCCGGAGGAAGGTTGTACCATACGGCAGCGGTATAACACCGAGGAGTGGCTCAGAGGAGATACATGACATCAGCAGAGGGTGTGCCACTGTAGCACTAAGCACATTGGAGCATTGCAAATCTGGCCTGTCTGTTGCTAAGCAAAGCTGCAGGATAGGGGTGGGGAGGAATCGTTTAGCTGAGAGCACACATGGTGGCCAAAAGCGCATGTGTACGAGGATGAAAACGTGCCCGAAACCCAGTAATCGGACGCACGCGCCGCAAACAATAGCAGAAACAGGAAGGTCAGGGAAGAAAAAGAAATGCGGAAGTAGGGTAATTGGAGTACTAATGAGCAACCAACACCAATCAACCCACGAAGGCCAATCGACGGCAGCTGACAAGTCCGCTTGCAGAAACCTGCAAAACAGGATAGGGGAGGCATGTGAATGCAAAGAAAGGAGGGGATGTATTGGATTGCAAAGATAGGAGACCTGACACAGCAGAGCAAAGCAAACCGACAGCAGACCAGCAGTAGCACACATAACGCAAGATACGCCAGGTCCAGGAAAGCACAAATGAAAGTAGGCTGCAGGATGCACACCAGAAAATGGTAGGTGCAACGCGCAGAAATGTAAAGGGAAGGTCAAGAGGTAATCCACGGCAGGCAAATGTAATTCAACACCAAAGGCACCACAATAGTAGTTCCGGCAGTAAAACACATAACATAACCTGTAGCTACGTACATACACACCCTATGACATCATAGGTGTTCACAGCACAATAGTATAAAGTGTGTAAGCACCCAACACACACCTGTGTATTCCCAAACACTGCACCATAGGTGTAAACACATGGGGAACTTTTAAAATGTACATGTTGGGAGCTGCCATAGCTGTGATTCATCAGCATGTGTTAGAGACTGGCGGTGTTGTGGAGGATGATGCCGACAACCACCGCAGGCCTCGGAGGAGAAGGAGAGTGTTCAGACCAAGGGTAACCTACCAGGGGCTACATGACCTGGAGATAGTAGAGCGTTACAGGGTGGACAGGGACATCTTACAGCAAATAGTGGAGCTGTGCCGCCACGCCTGAGAACCAGAAACAACAGAGGGGAACCCATACCAGTGGACACGAAGGTATGTGTAAGCCTGCGAATACTGGCCACAGGTACCTTTCAAAGGCCAACTGGAGATATAATGGGTATCTCACAGGCATCAGCATCCAGGGTACTACACCAGTTCCTGGATGCCATGTTACCACATGCCAATGAGCAGATATACTTCCCCAGAACTCAGGAGGAGTTGGCCAGCAATTTCGTCACTTCCACCGTGTGGCACAATACCGGAGGTACTGGGTGTGATAGACTGCGCACATACAAATCAAGTCACCACCCGGTGAGCAGGGTATGCGCTACATAAACCGCAAGGGATTCCACTCCATCAACTGCCAGGTCATGTGCAATGCCCAGGGCATTATCATGGATGTGTGTGCTGGCAGCCCTGGAAGCTACCATGACTCCCATATCTGGCATGCCTCACAGCTGTATCAGGTATTTGTCAGGGGACATCCCACATGGCCATCTCATGGGGATGCTGGCTATGCACTGGAGCCGTGGATGATGACTCCCATCAGAAATGCACACACACCCATGCAAGAACGCCATAATGAGGCACACACACAAACCAGAATCATCATAGGCGTGTGTTGGGATGCTGAAATCACGGTTCCGGTGCTTGGATACATCTGGTGGAGCCTTGCAGTACTCTCCAGGCACGTGTGCCCACATCGTCATAGTATGTGCCATGCTACATAATATGATCCTGCGGAAGCAGCTGCAGCAGGGACAAAATGGTGAAGGCCCTCATAGCCCACCGCAATTGCCAAGGCCAGTACAGGCACAGAGGATTCAGACCATGAACACACTGTGCCAGCCCCAGTAGGCAGATGGAGGCGTGCCCAATATGCCTACACCTTGGCAAAGAGGAACGTATAGCACATACACTGACCGTGTAGGCCCCTATGGACTGACACCTCTCCACCTGCACACACAGTAAAATGGATGGCACACAAACATGACCACCTGTAAATTGTAATGTATAGGTGGCCCAATGTGTGACTCCTACATAGGCAGCCCTCAAACATTGTAAACACAACAGCCAGTGCAACACGGAATGCCAACACCTGAACAGTACATGAGTCTTACAGCATATGGTGGTGCTGTGTGCCTGTCACGTTCCCGCCAGATATATATATATATATATATATATATATATATATATATATATATATATATATATATATATATATATATATATATATATATATATATATATATATATATATTTATACATATGCATATATATAATACAGATAGAAAGGGCAATAGAGGGATATATGGTGATATAGATGGATTCAGCGATATCTGCAAATATGATAGATAGTTCAACGACATTCATAACATCTTGGAGGTACAAATAAATAGGATACCGCCAACCATGGAATGTGTAACATACCGACATGCGTAACCACGAGGCTGAAAGACCGATAGAACACAGTACCGGAACAGTTCATCCGAGTAATAGTATGATGATATGAAGAGACGGTTAGTCACCGCTGACGGTGTCGCGGTCCACGTAGGTACTGTGTTCAACTGTGTCTGTGAGTGCCGTAGTCTGTGTAAGTGTGCGTTGAGGGTGCCGTGTGCATTTCTGTGTGACTGTAATGTGTGTGTGTGTCCGCAACATGTGTATGTTGGTGCCAAGTCAGAGGCAGACCAGTATGGTAGGTGTGGGTATAGCTAGCTGTAGGCATACGGTTACTACCTGTACCACAGTAGGAGGGACATCCCACCCTGGGCAGGTGTGTCCTGACATAAAACAGTACAAAGGGCAAATGTCCGAGATGGTAGGACATAAATATGTCCCATATATAATGTAACAGTCGTATTTAATAGTTATGCCTGTATGTAAGAAACTTAAATGTTACATGCAATATGATAAGTATCCAAAGTCACAACAATAGGTATGTAGTGAGGATAAAAGTATGTGCTACCTGTGTACTGACCGTGGCTACGTGTTGGCCTGTAAACACTGCTTTGTGTCCCGTAAGTGTCCAACAATGACCATATGATAAGGTGGCAACCCATGGCAAACAGGCTCTTTTAACAACACAACCACAATGACTGCAAATATCTGGGACAGAAATACAAGGGATAGCTGTCACCTACACATATCCCTGATATATCGCTGCAATTACGGAGGTATACAAGTAGCAAGCTCACCTGCAGACGATATAGAAACCAATTAACAATGGCCCAACGTACAATCCCGTAACATAAGTCTACTAACTGTTAGCTCTCTAATCAGGGATGGAGCCCACACACATATATACGGATTATGTAGAAATGCAAGGCCCACAAACCGTATATGTTACATACAACCACCGACATCCCCCACACTAGAAACTAAAGCAATACAAACTGTAATAGCAGCACAAACATCCAGTCAGTCAATTACATCTGCAGAACCCTCAACATACCGTGTGAGAGACACAATTAAAGGCGACATGCAAAATTGCAGGCGTTGTATAATGGAACAAACAGCCATGTTACAGGTATTGATTGCAATACTCCGTTAACAGACGTCGGGATGACAGGTACACCCACATGTTGAACCAAATACTCTACCTGTCACACACAATCCACGGGGGACATGAATCCAAACTATACTTGTCTCCATGCATAGCAGTTGCAGTTACTCATAACAAAACACAATACAGACCGTCTCCCCGAAGGTAGGGCAAATAGGCAATGCCCAAGTGGAGAATCAATTATACCCCACTGTCGCGTAATTGGCGAATGGAGTAGCTGCACAGCTGATATGCAAGTAATTAGTCACTCAGGAACACCAATTGGTGGGAAGAATCCACATGTTTCAGGTATCGACGTATATAAGGATGACTTGCCAGACATTCAAACCGTATGCTCATACCGAAAAACAGTTGAAACACTGTGAGAGAGATAGAAACGAAATGCCGTAATGACAACAAGGTATGTAGAACGCCCGATATGTAAGGTTATGTATAGCATGATCTGTATTAATTAGTTTTACTGTATGTATAGCCTGGTTTGCATTAATTAAATGTGTCCGCAATGCATAAAGTGGGGAAAGGTATTGATGTAGTGATGTCTTGCTGAGCATACTAACGCTTGTAGAATCTGTGCATCCAGCAGTGGGACACAAGGTACACAGCACAGACACCAGAAGGGATGCTACATGAGGCCATTAAACAGAACAATGCCATACAACCCGCCGTCAGTGGTAGGGTATGTCCAACAAGGGTGTGCCATAGCAGGGGATAGTATATGTTGATATACTGTCACAGCATGCATGTGTATGGGTAAATAACGTTAATGACATATGTAAGGTGGTCCCGCTGAGCAAGTATGCTTTGCATTATGGGATACTATGTGAAATATGTGTAATGTATAGTATTATAGGTAGATATGACAGATATTCTACACAGCATAACAGGCATATCATGCATACCACAGGTATCGTCTATTGGTATGTACAATAACAGGATACATATGGCCTGTAGGTATGGGACATAGTAATAGCATGATAGCTAATCTAAATGGAAGGGCTACCAAGTAACCATGCACAAAGGACATGTAATAGCTGCACAGGTGCATAGTGGGGTACTATGCAGTCTGTCAAGTCCATGTGTAAGCACAACTACAGTGTTCACACTAGTGGCACCTCTCCAGGGTAGTGTCCTGTGAAGAGCAGAGCCAGGTGTCACCTGCACCACTGCACAGTACAGCCACTGCAGTGATCCCAGGCCTACATGTGTCTCCCAACCACCAAGGGAGGTATCACATGAACAGTGCTACTGAGTGTCCCTGCGTGATGTACAGAGGACTTATGTTCCACAGCATGGTGAGTGTCCTGTTTGGGAATGTAACCCAGAAGCACATCCCACTCATTGTGGCGTGTGTGCACATATCCATGAGCATGTTGCTCACAGTGGCCTCTGCTTATGTTGCGTATGAGGAGTATATCCATCAATAATGTTGTGGACATGGGCCCTGTCTGATCAGCAGAGGTCACCCCTGAGTATGTAGTATGCAAATGTGTACAGATGTGGTGTCCGTAGTGCAGCCGCATATTTAAACTGTCGGAGCTCAGTAAACGTCATGGCGTGTTAATGTTGTGGCATGTAAAGCTGTAGCTGTTGTGTAAGGTACACCCTAAATGGGGTGGTGTACCCTTGAATGTGTGTAGATGTCTTGAGTTCAGAGGTACAATGGGTGCCTATGTACCAGTTACACACCCAGTACAGATAGGTGTGGCCACGTGGGAGGATATCCACGCCACAGTGGCAATCTGGTAACCACAGGAGTGGGTGCGACATGTGTGTACTGCAAACATGTACAATGTGATATGTATGTAGGGGACTACCATCCATGTGATAGTCAGTGGGTGAATGGTGTAATGCAAGCGTGATGTGCATGCACCTTGTGTCATGCAGCTTGATGCCATGATAGTCATATTATGTATCTGTCACAGCGACACCCGTATGGTTGGAGTCAGTATCAGCTGGTGGAGCAATCATGGCGCTTGGTATGTAGGGGTTCTAAAGCTAGGCAGGGAAAGTCCCCTGTGCCAGCCTGTTCCACAGGGAAGCATATACTTAACATGAGGGGCCCTATGACTGAGGACTGTGGTATGCCAAAGTACCTGACATGTAGTAGGTACTATGGTATGCTGGCCTCACTGTGTGTCCTGTCCATGAGCCACATAGCATAACATCCTGAGACACAGGGTGCAATGTGCAGGTGGATGTGTATGTTGTCAATACCAGAATGGGGAATGGTGCTGAAAGGCAATGAGAGGACAATGTAGGATGTGTGGACTCCCGTACCATCAGCAACTGCCCTGGTAACTGTATGAAAGGAGTCCACCATGTGTAGGGGCCATGCTCTGGCCTTAACAAGCCCAACACGGGTGGCAGCAGAGGACGGGAGACCAACAATGTCTCTGAGAATGACGTCCTTGATGATGTGCCCCATAGCCACACAGAACAGTCCAGTCAGGTGTGTGGGACTATAGTCCCACTCGTGCAATGCGGTGCCACCTGTGTGTAGTGTGATAAATGCTGCTGTGTGCCATTCAGGGTCTACAATGTCTGAAACAAGGCTATTACTGAATATGGTGGCCTAGTGGGGAGACAAGTAATTCAGAGGTTGGTGGACATCACAGCCTGGGACGTTGGAAGGTGACATGGGGCCAGTGTCCCAGGACACATAGAGTGTAGGTCAGTACTGTGTAGGTGTGACCACAGGGACACCACAATGTTCATGTATGGATTGCGGCCCTGTAGTGAGTGAGAGGGTGTACTGTCAGCATTGAATCCATCCTCCAGCATGTTGCCAACAATACCTGGGTCTGCAATGTTCCTGAGTGACTGTTGTATGTGACAGCAGATGTGGGTGTTGCCATCGAATACTGACATACCACCATAATGCCTGGTGGTACACCCGGAATGTGTGGCAGTCATGTTTACGTAGCTAGTCTTGGAGTATGTGATGAGGGACCCTGTGGCTCCACCACGGCTGACCAGTGAGCCACCCACACATGGGAATGTACACCACTGTGCAACAGCCTACACCTGTTGTTGTACATCATATGTCCGTGGAACATGACCACCAGAGTGGCGTCTGTTATCTGGTGTGTACCATCATGGCTCTGTGTGGAATAGCATGATCCATGCAGTTGTGTACATGCTAATTAAGTGCACTGGGGTATGTGTCAGCATTTGTATGTGCATTGTCCATCTGCACGGGTGTCATGATGTTAACAACCGCTGTCAGCAGGCGTCTGTAGTAGGTGTAGTAGTACACATGTACTGTGTATGCTGTGATGGGTGTGTTTCGGGATGTGGCTAACAAGGTAGATTAGCATATGTTGGAATCCACCAATGAGGATAACCCCAGGTGTGTAACACCAGTCACATGGTGGTAGTGTTCATGCCAAGGGTAATGTAGGTCTTGGAGGTGGTGTGTATGTGTTGATCCAGCAGAGTGGATGGTATGACTCATGGATGTGTCGGTACATGAGTGGCTATCCCAGTGAAGTGTGGGGTAGTGTCAGTCACACATCAGTAGTAGCTGAGGCCCACTGTCCACTATACCACCATAGAAGGTATGTTACCCGTGGGGTATGATGTTGACTCTGTCGCTTGTTACAATGTGTATAGCGGTCCCGGACACAGTTAGTTGCACGTGGAGCACCTCTGATGCATTGTGCTAAGCAACTTGCCAGGATGTGTGCAAAACATAGTGGGATATGGGAACCCCTCAGCTGTGGGTGTGCTCAGCAGGTATGTGCCTGGAAGGTATACTCCGTCTATAACCTGTCATTGCAGGTGTGCTCTGCAGAGCCTACAGGCAGGTCCCAGTCACTGCAGAGATGTTGGAGTGGTGCATTATAAGGTGTGCCTTGCCTGCGTGCGTCACAGGGGAAGATGCAAGCAATGTGTCACATGACCCCATGTCGCGCATGCCAGTTACCGCCCTGCCGGTGACAGTTATTGGAAACTGTGCAGGACAGGCAGTATAGCAGCAGCAAGAGCCTAGCATGTGAGCTGTACTCCCAGGGCCGACAGGTGCAAGTCATCTGTGCCACAGCATTGTGTTTGACCAGGACAGTCATAGCGGACAGATACCACATGCCTGTGGAATGACAATAGGAGCATAGGCAACTGTTGAAGTGACACAGTCGGTCATTGTACAGTGGTATCATGTCTGGATGAATGCAAAATGCTCCCCAGGGCTAGGCCCACACCCTCAGGGCTATAAGACTGGTGAGCTATTGCATGTCCCTGCACACGTAGTCTGTGAAGTGGCATCACAGGGCAGTCACACTAACATGGCGAATGACAGACATATCGTACCTGGTGAGGTGTGGCATGGGTGCATAGGTTATGTTGCAGAAGCAGTTACCCGACAGCAAGATGTAAGCGACTAACGCCTTGTGTAGCCTGCTGTGTGGAACTGCAGTGTGACACCCTACAGAGTCAGCTATGACTGGTGTGTTGTGAATGTTATAACACACTATTGGCTGTATGTGGTGGGCACACATGAGTCTGTGGGCTATAAGCTGGTGATGTTGTCTTCCATGATGGGGGCTACCTCTGGTGCCTACAGTGAGTATGGAGACGTACTGCACAGGTTGTCCTCGTAGGTGTGGCCAGTGGTGTAGATTATGTGAGACTATGTGATGGGTGGGGTGTGTTGCGAATGTTACACATCCCCAAATGACTGTCAGGTGCAGTCAGGGTTGGCGACAGCATTACCCCAGCCATAGCTGTCAGCCTCCTGTCCCCAAAATGAGGAACATTAGCCCTCATACAGTGTGACAAATGGGCGAAATGTGGAACACTTACAACTGGCTTACTAACAGCGTCAACTAGGAAGGGCATATGATGGCTAAAATAGGCTGGTCTTACGTATAAAACAGATATTCCAATGAATTACTATGATTCTCATCTATCTAGCCATGGCTAGCAGGTAAACTATGTACAACAATGAATGTGTGACAGACCCTTCCAATGTGGAACCTTGAGGAACATGCACCTTTTAGAACCCCAAATGAGGTACGTTCCCCGTAATGAGGTACACCTGAGAGCTATGGGCCCAGCACGGCTGCAGACGTGCATTCCCCACAGGCTGTAGTGCCGTATGTTGGGAAGTGAGCATTGAATGTGTACATGAGACAATTGCTCTATTGCCACATGTACGACATATCCCTCATATAGACAGGCAGTAGCACTGGTACGTGACAGTTGGACATGCCTGCATATACAACCATGTCCCACAGGATATGTGCGTTACGTGTGTACAACAGCTGTCATACCTTAAGCAAGCTGGGAAGTGTAGGACAGCCAGTGTACCTGTGGGAAATGGTGTGGAATGGGCGCTATAGTAATCATTAGCTCATGACATGCTCACATGTTCTGAACAAGTGCCTAGCATGACCATACAATACAGATAGGGTGTTGGATAATATCAACCCACAAGTGGTGATGACAGTCATTTAGGGTGGCACCGCACTATAACCCTGCTGAGTATGGTGTGCATGTCCATGAACCATTAGCACTGTAGATGTTAGCAGTACAGATGTACAAGATAGCATGGATATTTGATTACAAATACCTTTGCATGTCACAGGTGTGTTCCACCAGTGGCCTGTTGACAGACCCACAACTACAAAAGGTGCAAGAGTGACATGTGCACAGCACATCTGTGCCAGATACAGTAGAACAGGGTTAATGTGTTGTACCCCACCCTCATTGTAGCCCATACCACACACACAAATGTTAGGCATCTGTGTATGTAAGGCTGTGAATGGCCATGACCTATCAGTTTAGCTGTGTCAGTGTTGTGAACAACATACAGAATGGGCTGTGTGTGTGAGGTGTGTGACATATGTGCACAGTCTGATGGATGATACCAGCAGTGTCACCGCTAGGTGAACATCCCTGTACCCATAAACTGCTACCTAGGCTGTGGTCAACATTATGGACACTGTGTAAGGGATGGTGCTGTGCAGTGCACCCCGACATGGTGACGTCTCCAGGCCCCTTAGGTAGTCATCTGAGGTACCCATGTCATGTCAGGGTGCCATCCATGAGCACGGAGATCAGTGGCCAGGCATATACAGCACTGTGGTGACCAATATTGGATCACATACCACCTGTAAGGGGTAATGGCTATGCATGGATGTGCGATAACAGCCTTCACAATCCACACCTCCACTATGCAGCATGCCGTCTACCTTGCAGAAGGACATTTGCTACACCATGATGATGGACATGCTACATGTCCATATCCTGATCTATATGACATATGTCATGGACAGCCACCGTCCTAATACTAGGATCGCCACAGGCTGGACAGATCCCTGTGCCATATATGTGACATACTCCCACCATACCATGCAACCCTGTCCATCAAAGCTGCAGATGTCATCCCAGTCATACATGGTGTGATGGCCGCATGGTAGATGTACTATCAACTGACTGGATCAGTAATGTGGCACTGATGCAGCTTGCGGTGGCACAATGGCCATCTGTAACAGCGTGGAAACCATGGGTTGATGACCATCCCTGCGAATGTCGTCTGACTATCCATTGTCCCATGTCTATCACATGTGTAATACAGGCGATCCGTGTCAGGATGTTGAACAGTTGTACAGTGCTGTGTAGATGTATATGGCAAAACACATGCATGTACAGGTGTCCATGCATATGTGTGCATTGTCACTGCTCAAGTCCATTCGGCTGTGTCTGTGTTGATATGTGACATATACACAGCATCCAGGTCAACAGTAGTACCGTGGACACATCGAGGCATGTGCAGATAGGTAAGAACACAAGTGCAGGCAAATAGACATGCCCACAGCAAGACAGCATTTACATGGAGTATGAACACTGTAATGAGGTGACACACATATATGGTGATGATATCCAATGCATAATGGGTGTGACATGTGTGACACAAACACGTCAGTCGTGTCAGTGTCATGGTGCTTTGCAAAGATAACTGTGCAGATGCAGTAGATGTCATAGAAATGTATGTGCAGCAGTATCTCTGTACATCTCTGAAACTGTGACCTGTCACCATCATTATGTTTTACAGATAATGCCCGTACACGCCTCCCAGCATACACCCGCCAGGAGGATGATGTCCTCATCCCACAGCTCCATGACAACTATGACTTGTTGTTCAGCCATGTGCCACAGCATGCCCAGCAGTGGGATGACCTGTGGCAGGATCTACGCAGGAGGGTGAGCGATGTGGGTGGCCATAACCGCACCTACCAGCAGGTGCGCAGACACTGCATGGACCTGATACGACATGCAAAACAGCGTGCCACTGCAATCGCCAGGGAACAAGGTGGAACAGGTGGTGGGCCACCAACCCAGCCCCACTCACACACACTGAGGAGTTACTGGCCAGTCTGGGGACACCCAGGGAACAGCATCCAGAAACACTAGCTGCCATCGTGGAGGTGGGTGTCTCCCAACCAATGAGCCTGGAGTTGCCTGGTAAGTCAGTAATGCACATATGGCTATTATATCCCATGTAGTTGCATGTGTCACTGTACATAATGTAAAGTAACAACATATGCCAGGTATGTGGACACACATGCTGCATACTACAGTATGCTACGTTGTGTATGCACACATGTGCATACTATATGCTATTACACAGGTGAATGTGTGCACATGCACAGTGCAACCTGTGGCTGTCATACAGTCATGGATAATGTTCATACTGGTGTGTCACCCTATACAGGTACCTCTGGCGTGCCGCACAGACATGGGTCCATTGCAGGTGAGACTGTCATCAGTATCAGGCATGTTACAGTGTAGATCTATTTGCCATGTGGCCAGTTAACACTTGCACACCTGATGTTTGTTCCAGTCACGATATGCAGGTCGCACCACCATGCATTCACACGCCACCCATGTGCAATATATTCACGTAATGATACACAGACTTGAAACCACAGTACTTGTCATTGCGACATGTGTGGTCAGCTGTGCATACAACGGTGGAGGTGTTCTACAATGGAGGCATATGTAGTATGCATTGGAACAACATGTGGTATGCACACAGTACCACACAGTGAGCTGTGATATGGGCAGCCCACAAGTGTCACCATTGTGTCATATGCCCCTGCATCGGGTGCACACATTGTGATGTGCCACCTGACATGTCCCAGACATGTAGTGTTCTGTCTGCAATATTGTCACACTATCACATGACCTATACCCCACATACCAAACATACAACCCGTTGTCTGCATAGACCTGTGGAATGTGACATATCTGACATGTATGGGTGTATGTCATATGGGACCACACAGACATGTGGAGAAGATGCCCATCACACACAATTGGCCACCACATGTGCACACATGGCCATGGGGATGGCCAGAGACATGTAGCCACACAGTACATGGGATGTGTATACACCCTGTTGCACATTGTCCACACATGGTCCAATTATAGCCTTAGTTGACCGATTATACAGTTGATGTGGTACAGTGGACAACCTAAAAGCCTGTGCACAGCTACTGGAGGTGTCACTGAAGTCTACCATATACGATCTGTCGAACATCACGACTGTGTTGCAGTTATGGCTATGCAATGTGTACATATTATGCATTCTACAGCAACATACATGCCTCATGTTGCCATGCAATGGCACAGTGTCTGTACTTCACACTGTATAGCAATGTAGATGGCTCACACTACCCTCCCGTGCTCATGCACATTTGCTAAACATGCATTCTATCTGTAGGGCATACACACAACACTGCAATGTGAAGCCCATTATGATGCTGTACATGTGTCAGGACACCATTGTGTCAAACATGTATGCATGTTAATGCACATGTCAGCAAATTACATGTCAAGGTCACGTCAGCCATGTGTACTGTTATCCTGTTCTGGGCCACATGGTGTATCACGGGGATGCATGCATACTACCATGATTGTGTGAACTGCATGGCTACTGATATGACACCTGCTTGCTGTAGTGTGCACCCCAGGGAGGTATGCTTACTAACACTATTAATGTCTGAGCTGCATGCCCTCTGCTCTATCGCAGGCATGCTGCATGCCATCTGACAAATCACATGCATGGTGTGTCTGTGTGTGTCTGTGTGTGTGTGTGTGTGTGTGTCTGTGTGTGTGTGTGTGTGTGTGTGTGTGTGTGTCTATTGTACTTTACAGTATTTCTTTGCATTCACAGGTGATGTAGGTGCGTTACCCTCCTGCGGTCCATCTGATGTTAGTGTCCCCACAGATACTAGCGGTGATGAACATATGCATGAGGTACAGGCAGGGTTGTCAGGGGCTGAATCTGTGCCAATGGTTACCATCCCAGCTATGTCCCCATCTTCCCTTACACAGTTCTGCTGCCAACACATACCGCATCACCGGTGGCCATAGAGGAAGGACAGTCAGCGTCTGTTGGCGTGGAACAGGAATGTGTGGTGGCTACAGAAGGTGTGTCTACACACCATGGTGTCAGTGTAATGACTGCAGATGTGCCACACAGGCATCGGTGCTGCTCGTAGGAGGACCTCTGGCAGACATGCACCTGCAGGACAGAGCGCAGCAGCTGGTATCACCAGACGCATGTTCCAGACTGTAATGGCGGCACAGGCACATGCTGAATGGCAGAACAGAGAAGGGCAGAGGCTGCAGAGGGCTGCTATCCATACCCTAAATGACAACATCCAGGCATTGGCAAATGCTCAACAGCAGATTGCTAATGTTCTGGATAGGCGACTAGGTGAAATGGTCGGAATCCTTGACCGAGGCATGGCAATCCACGAGCGGGAGCTGTCTGTGCTGGGACACCTGGTAGCGGTGACGCGTAGGCCCCGTGCGGGTAGCCCCGCAACACCACCTAGTGTAGGTCCGCGTGAGCGTGCCACCTCACATGCCCGCTCCCATAGTGCTGGTAGCAGTAGCAGTGCAGCTGCTGCTGCGCTGTCAACACCAGGACACAGCAGGCCACGTGGACGTGGCCCTGGATGGTCTCAGCGGGGACACGTTTCCAGCGGACATGTGTCGTCGGACAGTAGCCACTCTGTACCTCCACCTGGTAGTGCCCGTGCAACCCCAGGCAGGCACAGGTCACGTGGCCGTGGATGGACACAGTGAGCTGTACAACCTGCACTGTACAATCTGGGGCTGTCAATTATACCCCGTGTAGGCATCACAAATGGCAGAACTGTGTACACACATACACGCACACAGCAAACACAACTGTAGGGCTCCACAACATCCACATGCATTCTGCACAGACATGTCCAGTCAACTCACTGGCCCTTACACACACACATGATGTTATCCATTGGTGCAGCCTATGCCCTGGCAAACATATCACCCTGTGCATATGATGAAGCCTGTGCCGCATCCCTGTCATCCACACCATCGGTGCAGGGTTATGCACAAATATTCTGATGCACAGGGTGAACAGCATAGTGAGAGGTGTATGTAATACCTGTGTATGCATAGTGAGGGATGTGTATGTTGCAGTGGTTGTGTGTGAATACTGAGTTGTGTATGTGACATAGGTTGTGTACTGTCGACATGCACCAGTCACACCATGTAGTGCAGGTGCAGCATGCATTGTGATGTGTTCACGGTATGTGTCTCGGTTACATCTGTAGCACCATGTTGGTTGTGATACCCTGGTTCCCTCCTATGGTGTACTTGCATGTGCCTACAGGTAGCAGTGTTTGCAGTCCCCACGTGTAACTGTGGAGTACACACAGGCACGTCTGGCAATATCAGCATGCTACATGTACCTTCATCCTGACTGTTGGACACACAAACATGACACAGATGTCCGCACATATACTGCACCTGACGCATGTGGTCGGTGCCACAGGCTACACTGGACAGAGACGTGACATACATAGCAGGACACATTACAGGTATGGTGACATGGTGCAGGGGTTGTACACAGCGGCCTGGCCAATGATGATGTGAGGTGTCACTTGGTAGCTGGAGGCCACACTGTGCAGCAGTAGGACCCTGTAACAGTACGTGAACATGGCCGCAGTCATGGGGTGTACACCACTATAATGCACACCCCATAGTGTGCAGCTGGGGACCCTTGCCTTTGTGGTCATCACCCTCACAGTACTATGCACCCACACGATGTGTCACAGAGAAGGGACATGCACAGGTAGCCAGTATGGCTGGGACCTATGGCATCAACAGGGTTGTGCAATGCATCACCATTACGGGTTAGTCAACACGTGGGGCCAGTGATAATTTCCCACCGTATATTAGCATACACACTCACACCAAGCACCAGACATACATACAGACACACACACACTGTGGTGACCACACATGTGTATACGGACAGCCGATGTGTGTGATGCACCTCACCGGTGACCGTCATGCTTCCCACACTGACGTATGTACAGTTCTCTACAATGGTGTACAGGGATGTGTAGCAACTGGGACATATTCCCGCGATATGTGGCATCCCTGGTCACACATTCGGACACACATGGCAGTGCTGGGAATGATACACCAGCCATATGATGACACGTTTGATGGACATGCAGCGGTATTGATTGCATTATGTGTACCAACGCTATATCTGGCAAATGTGCTGCTATATACACACGAGAGGTTGTAGGTGTTACAGGTGCCATATGACATATAGTTGTTAACACCTGACCGCTGTGTATGCATTATGTCAGCACCGTCACGTAACAGCGACATAGCATACAGTTAGCACATGGCATGATAGGATGGTGTGTGACACAACTGTGAGCCACCCCTGCACACATACATCTAGACAGGTGGTTCACCACGTTATGTACACACATCCCTCCATACGTGCTGTTTGTATGTCACCGTATACAGATGTCAATGATGGGTCTGCATTGCGTCTGCATGTCGTAGGTAGGTGCAACTATGTTACGGACATCGGCCACTGCACATGCATGTTTGCTGCATGCACAGTACAGATGTCACATGTGTCTCCTGTTGCCATGTTTGTATGCATTGCTATTGTTGGACATGTGTGTTGACATACATAACACATGGACTGCGGTATGATATCACGGGTGTCACAGGCGACCAGTACAAGGGTATGTGTCCCGGTCAACACTGCTACCCCTGTAGTGTGAGCATTCAACAGACATGGGCCCACATTCAATTCGCGTGTGTAGCATTGATTAGGCCAGTGTTATGCACGAGGTACATCAAAGGCCATGTATGTATGTGTTGTGTGTGCAGTCCATGCACACATCCACACAATCACATGTATGACATACCCAGATGTGTGTTCATTGGTGTACAGCAACAGTCAGGTGTCACAGCTGTGTAAGGGCCATGGTATGTCTTGAGCCGACCTGTTCATGTATACTGGTATCATTGCAATGCATAACACCTGTTGGATCCCTGTTGGTACGTGTGTACTCTGCACAGCTGGTGTACACCGCTGTACAGCCCAGTGGTCATGTGTCACATGGTGTTGTTGGACCGTAAGGCTGTGTAGTGCTGCACCAATGACATGGTGCTGACTTGACAGCTACAGTGTACACTGCAGTGTGTACGTGTGTGACCTGCACCTGTGACAGCTGTGATGGCAGCTGTGTGTGTACAGGTCACTGCATGTGTGACCGCCCTGTGCGTGAGGGCAGTTATACCTTACTGTGCCCTTCTGTGTGTACACTCCATCTGCATGCAAGATTGCCCTTTGCAACAGCTAAGTGTGTGAGCATGCCCAGTATGCCGTTGTGTAGATGGACACACAGTACATTCCACACTGCGCCCCTCCATGATTAGACTCCGTGTGCATGCAAGATGGCCCTTTGCAACAGCTAAGTGTGTGAGCATGCCCAGTATGCCATTGTGTAGATGGACACACAGTACATTCCACACTGCGCCCTTCCATGATTAGACTCCGTGTGCATGCAAGTTGGCCCTTTGCAACAGCTAAGTGTGTGAGCATGCCCAGTACACCATTGTGTAGATGGACACACAGTACATTCCAAACAGACGTGTGATACTAAGCGTGTGGGCATGGCCATTGACATCCTGTATAGCCATGGTGGTCATCCAGGCACCAGATGTCCAATTTCAATGTCACGATGGATGCCTACATTGAACACACTTGTTGCTCTCTCGAAGGGTGTACTGTCTGTGGCGCATCCCGTATCTATTCAGTGTTGTTGTGCTCCGTAGATATTTAGTTGGCCCGTTGACAGCACTGGCGTGTTTGTGTACGTCTACCTTGGGACGGTAATATGCTTTCAGACCGCTCACTCTCTAAACATTCCCTATCGGCATCTTTGCCTTTGCGGATGATGTCACCCACCTAGAAGTATGCCTCTGGGAGTGCTGTGTTCAGTAATCTCGGTAGCGTTCTGTAAATGCGTAATGCTGTAGTGTGTTAGAGTAGGTAGGTGTGTGTTCAACTCCCGGCCCTTCCAAGTGTGTGTGTGTGTGTGTGTGTGTGTGTGTGTGTGTTTCCAGCTGCCTGGGGACACAGTAAAGCTTTTAGATGCCTCACAACACATACATTCCCTATCGGCGTCTTTGCCTTTGCGGATGATGTCACCCACCTAGAAGTATGCCTCTGGGAGTGCTGTGTTCAGTAATCTCAGTAGCGTGTTCTGTAAATGCGTAATGCTGTAGTGTGTTAGAGTAGGTAGGTGTGTGTTCAACTCCCGGCCCTTCCAAGTGTGTGTGTGTGTGTGTGTGTTTCCAGCTGCCTGGGGACACAGTAATGCTTTTAGATGCCTCACAACACATACATTCCCTATCGGCGTCTTTGCCTTTGTGGATGATGTCACCCACCTAGAAGTATGCCTCTGGGAGTGCTGTGTTCAGTAATCTCGGTAGCGCGTTCTGTAAATGCGTAATGCTGTAGTGTGTTAGAGTAGGTAGGTGTGTGTTCAACTCCCGGCCCTTCCAAGTGTGTGTGTGTGTGTGTGTGTGTGTGTTTCCAGCTGCCTGGGGACACAGTAAAGCTTTTAGATGCCTCACAACACATACATTCCCTATCGGCGTCTTTGCCTTTGCGGATGATGTCACCCACCTAGAAGTATGCCTCTGGGAGTGCTGTGTTCAGTAATCTCCGTAGCGCGTTCTGTAAATGCATAATGCTATAGTGTGTTAGAGTAGGTAGGTGTGTGTTCAACTCCCGGCCCTTCCAAGTGTGTGTGTGTGTGTGTGTGTGTTTCCAGCTGCCTGGGGACACAGTAATGCTTTTAGATGCCTCACAACACATACATTCCCTATCGGCGTCTTTGCCTTTGCGGATGATGTCACCCACCTAGAAGTATGCCTCTGGGAGTGCTGTGTTCAGTAGTCTCGGTAGCGCATTCTGTAAATGTGTCATGCTGTAGTGTGATAGGGTAGTTAGGTGTAAGTTCGATTCCCAGGCCTGCCAGATGTGTGTGTGTGTGTGTGTGTGTGTGCATGCTCCCGTCCACCTGGGGACTCAGGTTATGCTTTTAGATGCTTCGCAACACAGATGTATCCTGCTGACGTCTTTGTCTTTGCGGATGTTGACACACACCTAGTAGAATGCCTGTGTGTCTGCTGTGTTTAGTAATCTCGGTAGCGTGTTCTGTAAATGCGTCATGCTGTAGTGTGATAGGGTAGTCATGTGTAGGTTCGATTACCAGCCCTGCCACATGTGTGTGTGTGTGTGTATGTCTGTATCTCTCTCTCTCTATATATATATATATATATATATATATATATAATCTATTTTCTGCCCATAACTCTGCTCTTGCATGGACAGCTGACTGTTTCATGTATCGCATATTTGCATAGCTTTCACATACCAATGGGGTATGTTGCAACTCCCAACATTGTCCATGCAACGTCCGTGTTACGGGCGGTGTTACACGCCCTTACAGGCGTTTGCTGTATATCTTGGCAGACATCTATCCTTGCTGTACTCTCTCTGTACTCATTACACGGAGGCTTCATGTATCATGGCCTAGTTTTGATGTGTGTATGTCTATTTGTGCTGTGTGCATGGCTCTGGGTATGTCCCACTATCATCATTTGTAAAGGTGACAGCCCTATAGGTTCTTCATGTAGACTGCTGTGTCATTTGACATGTCAGCACATACCTGCGGACAGTACTGCACGTCCTACTGCAGCGCATTTCATACCTTCTGCGTTATCTTGCAGTCGATATTGCTGTTTCCTCACACATGGATCTGTTTCTGTTCATACCACTCCACCTCCTAGAGCAAGTTGCTGGACAAGGCCTTATCTGATAGTGGGACACATAGGGGCAGTATTGACATGTTGCTCTTACAAACGTAGATAGTTGACACAATAATAGGTTTTGCATTAGTATGGCTTTTCTGTCGGATTTGGTGTCTTACTCACATGTTTGTCATTATTTCATGTCTTCAGTTATCATGAAAGTGCCAGAATGTTACTGTTGTTACGTGGAACACACCAAACATATGAGGCAGAACTCTGCACATTCTGCGTAAATCTGTACAGTTGCGGAGTATGTGTCTGTAACAAAATATCAACTTTCTGACACCAATACACACACTGTATGGTGGCATCACAGGCCACATGCCATTACATTTATATTGCAGGACACACCCACCCAGACAGTTGTATTCCTCACACAGGCCAACAGCTGCTTATCCACACTAATTGGTCTATCATGTACCGTATGTGTGCGCCGGTATTTGCGCTTTCCGTCAGTGGCAGAGCTCACGTACGTGTCTGGGGGACTGGACATTGTTACGGTGACACTGCATGACACCCTGAGGGACACATTACTTTTGTGTCTATTAACCTTCCACATTGACATTCACAGGGCATACGTTGTCATTCACATTTGTTGGAGTACATGCGTGTGTCTTGTACATGTTTTCTCATTTGTCCTGATGTCTTTCTTCTCACCTGTCCACCTAGTATCACTAGTTCTGTACATGTATTTTGGACAGGTTACCTTCATACATCTAACCTGTACACATTATGGGTAAACGCCCTGACGTTTGACCTTGTTACATTTGTCATAGTGATGTGCCTTTCTGGTAAATTGCTGGCAAGGCATTACGGACTGTGCGGTAGATAATAGTGACTGACATTTCCATTACATGATTAGTAACACTCATAACTCTGGGGTATATCTAATATAGTCCCTATTTGTATTTCATGTACTATGCCTTAGTGCAGCTGTGTTATTCTGACAGTTTGCCAGTTATGGGTACCATCTTGGTCGTGCGCATGTCCATCCATGATAATCGCCTACATGACACTGATATAGGGCCCTACATATTGCCAAAATGGTTTCCGCAATATCCAGTGGATGGTTTGCCCCATTATTGAGAATATAGGCGTGTGCTATACCCACATCACGCCCATGGGCGGGCCTACAAATTCCTGCCAAACAACACCTAGGCCCATTTCTGCATACCCATGATTCCCATACCTGACAACCCTCTACAGTACCCATTACACATGTTTAATGTGTGCGGTACTGAAGTGTGGAGACACTTATATGCACTCCCACTCTCCGGATATCAGTTTGTCGTCATACATTCTATCGACACATGTGTCGTCACCCTTGCACCTGATACTGTTGCATGTACAGCTATTTTGTATTTGCTGCGGTCACTTCTTTTGCGTCAATGTCGGTTGACACTACGTAGATTCAATTTTGGAGTCCTGCAATGGACACCTATCTGCATGTTTAAAGTGTAGAACTTGCTGGACTGTCACTTTCTGGCCAATGGTTTGGAATGCTGCGGTTTATTCACCTTTCCTGCATGTCTGTTTGTCTACCCATATTAGATATAACGTCGCCTATTTATGTACATATGTCATATCTACGGGACATAAGTCTGTTGTGTATACATATATACATGTACAATCCTCATTTCATAACTTGCTTTGGTTTACGTCTGTGGATTATGTGTATACACATATATCTATATCCATACCATACCTTTCCACTATACAGATTGTCACAGAGTGTACAGCTGCTTGCCCCTTTATCTTCACTGTGTTTTAAATAAACCTGTGTCTATCTGGCAATGTCGTGGCATTTCATTTGAGACTTACAGTGGGGATTTCTGGCAAGCAGTTCAGGTTACGACTGCATACCCTTCAGAGAATCCATGCTACTGACACACCCGTTATTCTATCCACTTTCTATGTTTGTTCTGGCACATATCTGGTGTTTGTCCCTATTTGTACCGGTAGTTTGCATGGCTTTGTCCGGTTTCATACTTTACGAGGTTAACAGGTTTGAGCCATGTATAACTAACATGGGGGAAACAGCATTCATTTACTATGCTGTGAGTGGATCACACACGCACAGGCACACTTGCATTTCCTTATTGTGGGTTACGTGCAGCGCACATGCATATCCTTATTGTGGGTTACATATGTTTACTAAGTCTTTGTGCTTACGTGGGCTTTATTACTTGTGACAGTACCAGTAATTATCTGTAATATGGTTAACGGACGTTTGCGAAACACACGTTCACCTTTACATATTTAACTGTCTGTACAGCACAGGCGCATTCATTACACTTTCACATTATATGTGCTGTAGTCGTTGTTCAACCGGGACTGCATTCACGTTGGCCGGATGCTGTAACCACTATACGTTTGGTGTTCTGACTCATTTATATGCATACCCATAGTACATAGCTACATTAACATATGCCTCACCGCTTCACTTACGTCACAGGCATCCATTCTCCTGCTGGGAAAAATGCGGTACTACATGTTACACATTCCCTATTCCCTACTGCTCTGGACCCACGCTGCATATTTCATCACTGCAGGGATATTCAGAACCCAAAGGCTTATAGTCCTGACACATACAGGTCTTTAATTGTCAGGGTGTTCATGTGGTGATCTGGGTTTAGGCTTGTCCGCCTGGTGAACGGAACTGCCCTGACCATGTTCAAATGTCAGACAAAGCACATGGACAGGGTTTGTCCATTTTAAACATTTAATCTGTGTTTACAGACACAGGTGTTTGGGCACCTGTCAGCAGCTTATGATGTTGGCAATACATAATATGGGTGGGGCGGTTACGATACATAATCCACGGTGAGTGGTGTTCCCATTCACATTTGACTATTTCCTGTATTCATTCTTACGAGGGTTATTATTTTGCACATGACTTAACTATGAATTAACTACGGGTATGCAGTAGTACAGTCAACATATGTGACGGCTTGTTACAGTATATATGTACAGACCTCTGTAATACTGGGGACTACCCCACATCCTTCACAACATTTCCTGCTTATGTACATACTATTATTCCGTGAACTTTCGAAGCTTGTGAGAGCAGTAATTACATCTGTCCCTATTTGTCCACCCATCCTTTTAGGCTTTGTCCAGGTTTTGTTGCTGTAATAGGTTGAGAGGTGGTGTCGGTATGTGATTGAGTTGAATACATACTGTCGATAATTCAGTGGGGAGTAGGGTTACCACTTGTTCTTCTTTGCTAGGTGAGGTCCCACTTTGGACAGTTGTGTCCTGCAATGACATTTAAGACATGGCAAATGTCCTGTGATTTTAAGACAATAATATATTTCTTCATTTCTGTACTAGTTGCATGATACAGGTATTTTGTATCTGGTACACATAACTATTATTTGGGATAGCATAAGCTATTCAAATGCTATGGCATTAGCTTTTATCTTGGCATACACGTGTAATTCTGTACTTTGCACAGGCCGGGGGTATGTTTTATCCTGCAAATTCTCACATTTCTACAAGGGATGTCCCACCTTGGCCATCTGAACAGGTGGCAACCCTAGTGGGGTGACCTGCATGGTGGACAGCTGTTCCATCCTGCGTAGTATGAATTGCATGTCTGTGTAGAAACTGAACAGTACCGTGACTACACATACATGTTTTGTCCAGATGTGTACAGTAATGGACACCGTGGCGTGTAAACAACTCTGAGGTTTCAACAGGTTACTTATCCCACGCGGGATGTACACACATTTTGCCGTAACATTAACGCGGCATTTGAATTTACGTACCTGTGATGGGATGTTTACAAACGTGGGATACATATTTGCAATTCAGACACTGCCTAGGACGATACTTCCTACTACATATGGGGAATACCCGCTATGTGTAGGTGTACGGATGCACAAGGCTGGTAGCTGGATTTGGTGGACATTCGGACATGGGTGCGGGTTATGTGCTATACAGGGGTTGTTGCGTATTGCATTTGCATGCATGGGTTCTACTTTTGGATATCCCGGTTCCGCATATAGCATCCTATGTGTATGTGACAGTTACGTTCCTGTTCATGTGTATAGCACATTTTAATATACATATGTTTGTGTGTGTTTGGTATACAATATGGACTGTCAGGTTTCTTTACGGTTGTTATATAGCCACAACTGCCCTGCTGTGTACTATCACTACCACTGTGGGACTGCTGGTGACCATACCCATGGGGCTAGATGTGTGTATTGGCGGCACGCTGACATGATGCGCTTCACTTCCACTGGGTATAACTTCTGACAGTGCAGTACATTACGGACACATGATTTTAAATGTCATTTGTTCCATGGACGGAAACTCATATTATGTTGCGTGCATTTCTGTTTGGTTCTCCATTTTGTGTGGCCGGGAACTGTCTTGCATGCTTTGCATATGTTTCATTATCCACGGACACTGATAGGTGCGATTACTATTGCAGGCAGGCTATAATATTCAGCAGTTTAGGTTGCTCATTGCCAGCCAACATTGACACGCCTCCGGGCGCAGCTTAGTAACGCCCCATGCACTCGCGCACGAGTCCTATGCACGTGGATGTGGTAGCAGCGCACCTTCATTAATATGCAAATGGCGCTACTACACCATTTATACGCCACATGGCCGGCGCAGGCCTTACACCGGCCTTGCGCCGAGCTTCATGAATCCGGGGGAAAGTTTGTCTTTTTAATGTGGTTTCTATATCTTCCATTGCTGTGAATGGTTAAAAATAGAATCCTAGGTCATCTTTGCTGCTGGCATAAACTAGACACTAATTATTTTTTATTTTTATATCATCCTCCTTTTTATATAATACAGACTGTGAATTCATTGCAGAAAGTTGAAATGATGTGACTTAATTATTTTATCTTTTTGGTGAAATATTGACAACAGCCTCTCTTTACTCTTCACTGGCACATCAAGTATTTTAAGTCTGTTCTCTCCTTGAAACTAAAAAAGCATTTAAAATGCCTGGTACAACCAATACTTCCTCTTCCAGTACTAACAACCCACAGCAAAGCTCTTCCACTGTTTCTATTAACTTACTGTTAAAGAAGAAAGAAGGAAAGAAACCAGACCAGTAGTAAAGAAGAGGTTGTCATTTTAAATGTCTGTTTACATTCTGACAAGTCACTAAGTGACTGTAAATAGCCACAGAACGTCTTCTCCTTACATAACCCAGACTGTGATGTCTTGTTTTCATCCCCCTTTATTTAATTTAATAAAGACTACAAATGTATGGCATTCAATTGAGTAGTTCCATTGACTTTTTCCATTCAGGAAATCACGTGGCAGTGTGTCTTGCATGTAAATGACAAACACTGATTAAATGAAAAGCATAGCTTTTCCACAGTTTTTAAAGATGCATGCATTTGGAGAATCTCACATTTGTTCATTTAATTTCATTTCAATTCTACTAAAAGAACATGAAATGAAATAATTAATTACATTTACTGATAGGCATGTGTATGCAATTGTCCCAGATTTTAGACTAAAGAACACTAGGCTATAATGAAACACTTATCTGTGTTATTGTATTGTCTGGTAAATCTTTAGTGCTCTAAATGTGATATGGAGTGGGTGGGATGTTTGGCCGACAGTCAGTCCATTCTGACACATTCCCCTTTTGTTGTTTTTTTTTTTTGATAGTGATATGTCAGATTATGTTATCTCATTTTAGCTTTAGGTTACATTATGTTTTGCTGGTTGTTTTAACTTAGCTTGGGTTTACTAGCATGCACAAAATTTGCTGCTGTATTATATCAGCCTGCAGAACCGGAAAAAAGTTAAGTTCAGAGACTAATAATTATGTGTCTGCACCTGTGCCTGCGTGCATATGTGTGTGTTTTGTGTATTTTGTAACAGTGTCATGTCATCTATGTATAAAGACTCAACAACATTCTTGAAGGAACTCCTATGATGGTTCCAGAACTGTTGAAATCAAGATTTAATGTTTTGTTATTTCATTGAACAAAACATTTCAACAGATGTCAAATTCAACATGAATACTGCAGAGCAGATATCATTGTTATGCATTTCAAGCTAAAATTATTTTAATAGGACTGAAAATTATTTATTCAAAACTAAAGTACTTTTCCGTTGTCAGTGCAACACTGTTAATGAGCGGTTTTGCGGTTTCAGTAATCAGCCCAACATTGGAAAACAACATTTTTTTTGTTTGGCTAGAAAGCAGAAATCAGTACTGATACCCTTATTTTTCTTACATTATGTCAGAGCAACTTTTCTGTGATCACGGCCAACATCAAGTGGTCTGTTCCTGTAGCAACGGCAGCGGGGAATCCCCGCCGTCAAGGACACTAAACGCCTTTAATTTCTGCATAGTTTCAGCTATCTTGCTTGACAGATGATGCTTTGTGTTTGTTTCCAAGCTGTCAGGGCTATGCCGGATCCCTAACTTAGGAAGTTATAAAAAAACAAACAAACAAACAAAAAAAAAAAAACATGCACAGTTATGCAACAAATACCCTTACGACAGGCCAAACAGCAATGGCGAGCCAGAGCCTGAGGCTGTAGACTTTTAAAATGCCCACGTAAACATGATATCTACCTCTTTTTCAACTCTACAGTCAAACATGTAGCGACTGCCTACTTCTTCTGAGGTAAACGATGCAGTTACTAAAGCTGAAATATTAAACAAAACGCAATGACACTTTTTAAAGTCTATATATACACACACAAACAGGATGACACACACCACAAACTTGTTTAATAAAACGTAATGACATGCTGTCCGGGACAGCAGTTACATCCATCCATCTTTCTGACAACAGCTAGGAGGAACACTTTTGCTAATAAAAGTGATGGCACTAAAGTATGTCTGCTGATGGCTTACTTAGACCAATACTCAAACAATATTTTGTGTGCTATGGCTTAACAGAGCAAATGAAGCGATGCTCTTCTTACAATTCGGTGTGTGTTTACATCAAAGTTGAAAGTGTTGCCCCATTTCATTCATAGTTTTCATAGGTTAGTACTAAGCTAACTGCCCTTGTGAGCCATTTTAAGCCTAGCCTATTATCCCTTGTGAGACTCAAATCCTGCATCTTGTGTTTGTAAGGCAAACACCTTAACCATTAGACCACCCACCCAACCTCAAAATAAACAAACATGCAGGTTTCAAATTCAGGACCCTATACACCATAACGGAAAAGTACCAAAACTAAATGTACTTTAATGGATGTATATACTGCATGTTGTTTCAAACTAAAGTATGTGCCACTGCACATACCTGAACATTAAAGCATATTTGAATTATTGTCTGTACAAGCAGAGAAATGAATAATCCACTGTAGCCTTTCAGCACATTATTTACATGAGTTTGGACCAACCCAACCCTTTGAACTTTTCAGATGAAAACAAGTTATACTTGCAAATAATTGCACTTTTCAACTGAGACTCACAAAAGACATTGTACTTAACAACTTGATTGTAAGCTTTAGATACTGGTTATTGGCAGTCAGTTGTTACTGCTGAGGGCCAAATCAACAAGTATAGAGATCCTGTCAGATGAAAGTCACTGTTATATACAGAAGTCTGCTCCACAGGTATGGGGTGACCCATTTATAGATAAACGTGTGTGTGTGTGTGTGTGTGTGTGTGTGTGTGTGTGTGTGTGATGTGTGTCTTGAGGGGGGGGGGTCTCCTGTCTGCTTATACCTTTATGCTAAATATATGAAGATTGTATGCTAATTCCAGGATTATAGTACTTTTGTGAAGGTTATGTAGTGGAATTTTCTCTCAGTCATAGACTTTGCATCTTTATTTTTGTAAACCAAGCTTTACTTAACTCTGCTTCCATAAGGACAAGTGTTCAGTATAAAACATACTTTGGGATGCAGCTATGTATGATGGTTGCATAATACTGTAACTTTTAAAAACACTTTATCAATCCAGCAAAATAAAAACACACCCTAGTACTTTCATTATTTTTGTACATATATATGCTATAATATTTAACTATAACTTGATATGAATTATATGAGACTAGATTGTGCTCAGAGCACATTAAAGGAAATCAATGGTCAACTGAGATGGATCCAGCACTAGGCAACCTAGGCAGCTGCCTAGGGTTCCATGTTGGCTGGGGGCCCCAGCTTTGTTACAAAAACAAACAAATATTTTGATAACTAAAAAGCCTTGCAAAGATCCTTCTATAAACACAGCAAGCATAGAACATAGCTTTGACAGCAATGTATTTAAGGGTAAAACAGTAGAAGTATATTAGGATTTAAGACTTATTTATTATTTGTTGACCAGGAAAGTCTGACTAGGATATAGCCTATTTTCAGTGGAGGCCTGGAGAGAAATGCTCCAGACACATGTCTTTGGAATGTTGGAGGAAACCCATGTGAATGCAGGGAGGACATGCAGACTCTGCAGAGAAGGTACCCCAGCTGAGAATCAAACCAGAGAACCTCTTGCTGTGAGGTGACAATGTTAACTGCTGCAGCACTGTACCACAAAAATAAAAAGACAAATAGTTTTCATAAGAAAATGATTAAGTATAATTGGCTAATTTAGCAAATTTTAATAATTTAGAGTGAATTTCATTCTTGCTAAATTAATAGATAGTCTAAGGAAAATTAATAAATGTGTGCAGATTATGAAAATATAGTAAAAAGAAAGCAAATTACATTGTTCAAAAAAAGGGTGTATCACTGCTCTGGATAAATAAATAATTGTAATACGTCTGTATATAAAGAAATATTTTTCTTATTCATTAACAACAGTAACATGAGTGAACATACAGCAGCAGTAGTACAGAGGCTACCCTTTTAACTGTTTGATACAGATGAGCCTGGTCTGCAGCAATAGAGACTTACCTGGAGATTCATTAACAGTGCGCCCACATTGTGCTGAAGCTAACATGACCGGCCAGCTATGCATGACGAACAGTAGTGCTTTTCTAATATGCAAGACTCCAGGCTAATCTATATGTTGAGCAGCACCAGCTTGTGGCTAGAAAACATGGTTGCAGCCATGTTGAGGTGCAGTAGAGCTTGTGTATACAATGTAAATACTGGATGATAAGCATGCTCAATCTCAGTAAGCTAGTATGTGTGAGTGGCTCAACAACAGATTGGGCAACTTGGAATACATAAAGGCAGGGGAAGCCAAACAATACAAGTCACAACCGTCAGCTAAATCATGGACAGATCATCAGAATGAGAGACAATGCAGAAATAATCAGGGACAATCAGGGTGAATTTTTAAAATGTGATTAGTATTAACTTGGAAATGTGGACAGAATTATAGGGTGTGAATTAATATACATTTTCTGAAGTCATAGTAGTATACACCTTTAATTATTGTGATTTTTATTTATCTAAGTACAATTCAACATGTTTCTCTAAAGGTCACAATTTAGAAAAGGTATTAAGAGGGACAGATGTAAAATTGGAGTCCAAATCAGGGACTTGCCTGTACGTCACAGACTGTTGAGAGGTATAATACCAATGGACAGGGAAACCTTATTCAGTAGGACATTGCAGATAGTGCCAATAGTGGACACTGTAGGAACTTCAGTAGCAATGCCATTTATATTGGTTACTAAAACATATCATTCAACACTACTTATATAATTCAAAGACATCACATGACACAAACTCACCAATCAAAAACATTTCAAACCCTTCTGCATCAGAATGCATTTTAAAGCTCATTATTTAACCCAGGGCTAAACATAACCCCCAACTTACATTGCTACCATAACTCCGGGGTTTCCAAGAAGCTATTAAAATCTGCACCCCTTAAACCAATTTTAATTTGTTCAACCACTTGAAACACAAATCTTTTAGAAGATTTATAAACTGTAGCATGTTTTGCTAAAACTTTCTTCTTAATGGCATAATTATGTTCATATATTTGTTCCGCTAAAGTTCTAATAATCTTTCCTACATAACATGTCGAGCAAGAAATACATGTGGTCAAATAAACCAAACCTTTGGAAAAACATGAAAAGTGATCAGCAGTCCCAAAAATCTTGTTCTTGTTGTAAACAACATGAAAGAATGAGCCAGTGTTGCTGATTTAATCAGGAACCTTTTTCCCAATAGTGCCTTAAGACTAGACACTTTTTAAAAATTACTCTCGGCTAGGTACTCATAACTTTACTTAATTAAAGTTGAATGGTCACCTCTTACAAGTAAAAAAGTCTTTCAAAATTTTGCATTAATTTCTTAAAACATTGTTATCTGAAATCAGTCTCTCTTTTCTAACTGAAGAAGCTCTTGGGTTAAATTGAGCAAAACGGCTAAAGTACAGTGGTGCTGGTGTTTCTTCTACAGTGTGTTTTTTCAGTTTTGCTTTATTATTGATATCCAGTTTGTGGTTTACTCGTTTGGGAAATAAAACACAGGCAGTAAATGTCAAAAATGAAGCAAACGTGATGTTTGAACAGACAGGCAGATAACACAAGTATACGAATCCTGATGCCTTACATGTATTTAAGTAACAATGCAGGCTAATGGAAAGCTACATATATAAAGGTATGGACTAATTGAGAAAAAATAAAGAGCACCTCTGAATGTAATTCATAGACAAGCAGATAGTGGAAATGATAATAACAGTTATGGAAGCACCTTGCTATTGGAAAGGGTAGGGTTTGAGATATTTAAGGCATCCCAAATCAGTATGCAATGCAATCCACAAAGATCTATCAAAGAACCAGAACTGTCACTTTGAACAGCGTTATTACTTTCAAGTTTTGCTTTAAGATATTTGTGAAGATTGGAGGAAGATGGGCGAAGGCTGCCAGCCTAGTCAAATATAATTTAATACATAATTCTATCATTTGTATAAAAAAATGTAAAATACAGGCTTGTGTCTTAAATGTTAAGAAAGTACTGTAAAATGTGAACTTCAACAATGTGGCAGCATTGCCCCCTTGCTGTAAAGAAAAACTAAGTCAAGCCTTTCAAATGTGTCTTTTGAAGTTGAAAAGATCTTATTAATCTCTTTGATGTTTTAGAAGTCGGCTCCAGTGAGCCTGGATAAAGGTTTCATGCCCATTGTTTTAAGGTTACAGTTAAGGGCCAGAATTTACATGTAGAAGGTGCTTTATTCCTCTGGTTCCTGATAGAGTGTATATGTGAACTGCCTTTTATTGTTGTATTCTCCTGAGCAGGTGTTAGCTTGCTAAATAATGCAGTTTGTTTGCCTGGGAACTAGGAAGGTGTAAAAAAATGATGTAATTTGGGAAGGCCTTAACAGAACTGTTTGTTAGTGTTTTAAAACTATTGTTCGGTGAGAGACTGAAAGCATTTTGATCTTGGACATCTAACCCAGCACTGCTTATGCTTTATGTATGTAAGTAGGATTATAGCACTGTGATTTCTCTTAGGAATAGTTAAACTTAGAAGAAAGTTAGACTAAGTATTTTTCTTTGAAATCAGATTTTTCCTACAATATTGTTTTAAGCTTCTGTGTGATCTCTGAACTTGAGTGGCATTGTACTGTAGTAGTTTTGTCTTGTGTTTTAATTATTTATTATTAAATATTTTAAAACCTTTACCTGTGGCTGGTTTATGTAGAGATAATTTAACCTCTAAAGTACATTACATATTTACAGATTTGACTGTCTAAGTCACTCCAAATTAAGCCGTGACTGATTAGTCATACTACCATTGGATTATAATATTGCACAGTAATAATTAGACACCTTTTTAAGGGCCTTTTAGTAGCTGATAATTATTAGCTAGGTGGTTGCAGGAATTACTACTGTATGGTCTGGGCAATAGGGGCACAGCTGGAGAACCTGTGTCAGCCTTTTCCCAGGAGGGTCTGTGTGGTTGTATAACCTCTTCTGAAAGTGTGTGTGTGGTGTGTCAGCTACTTGGGCAGGGACATGAAGCACTGGTTGGAAAGAGATGGTACTGGAGGTTTTAGCTTGCCCAGCTAGGCTGAGACCTGGACCCTCTAGCTGTGCCAGTGGGGAGTCTTATTGGGGACCTGGTGAGCAAGGGAGCAACCACCCCCAGACTGACTGTGATCTTTGTGTGCACTTAAGGGAAATTGTACTTTACTGTATGTATTAGTTATCCTTTCCTCTTCTAGGAGATGCCCTCCCTGGTGTCAGTGGTGAGGATTGAGGCTCCTTGATTGCTGGGCCAGGGCATGGGCATCACAGTATTGGTACAGATGTAGGACTGTAACAGATGAGGATGTAGGTACACTGCAGATGTGGGACATGTGATGAGAAATATGCTAAGACAAAAGCCTGGAAAATACAAGCCACATGGAGGCAGTCCACTAAACTCAGGGTTGTATGTCTATGAATGATGGTGCATGCCTATGAACATGATTATGTATGTATAAAAGTAAAAGCATAGCTGATTCAACAAGCATCTCGTGCTGGTACTAAGGACTCGCACCCTACTCCCTCAGGTCTTAGTGCATTCTGACAAAGTACACTTCTGAAGGCAGTATACTCTCACTTAAGAAATCAATATGTCTCCCTAGTCAAGCAATGTGCTACATGGGCATAATACCTGGATCACAACATGGAAAATACATCACAGAGAGGTACAACAGTACCATCAGGTAGTAAATGAAATGTAGAAAGTGGTAGAGGTGACATACAACAGGTTGTACACTGACCTATAACAACAATGTTATCCACTGCATATAGGGCACTACCACCATTGCTTAGATGTTAGCAGAGCCATGCTGCCGGAGGCAAATCTTAGAAGTTTTTGCCACAAAACAACAAACAACAATAAGCATTCCAAAACACTGATTCCTTATTGTGCTTTGTGCTAATCATTATGCAAGAGAATACATCACTATACTGTGCATGCTCATAATGAAATACAGCAATTATTGGATGAGCATTACCTATGTATCCCAAAACCATAACATAGGTCCTATTACACTTTGTAGTCACTATGTAACATGACATACAGCAAGATCCATAGAATAAGGCATTCTTACTTTTAACCAGATTTGAACCCCTGCCTATTTAAGTCCACAGTCTAGACAACTGTGATTTAGTCACTCATGTCCCCACAGAAGTCTAACTACAAATGTGACAAAGAACATATTTGAACAGATTGCCTCATCAATGTTTGGTAAGGCAAATATTTGCCTTAAAAGTAAGAGCCAGAGTTGTGGGAGATCTCTCCCCATGTAAATATCTCCACTGAGAAGAAGTGTATAAACCAGATAAGTTGGATATGCCAATTCTACCTGTTAGTACAGTCATGCTGGGTAGTTACTGCTGGATTTAAACACCTATCAATCTAAAGTACACAATCTGGGGGTCCAATTATTAGCCCGTCATGCCATAGAAGAATGTTAACTCCACGTGTAAGACAGAACATGTTTGAAAGGATTACCCGATTAGTGTGTGACAAGGCAAATGTTTGCTTTAAAAGTGAGTGAAAGAGTGGGAAATGTGATCACTTATAGGTTCATAGCTGTGTACTAGGCTAATGGCCCTCGAGCCTTTACAAAACTAGCCCATAGAGTACCCTGGCATCGTGCCACCCATCCATGGATATGCCTACCTGTCACTATCATCACAATAGTCATTGTTGAATTCAAACACATACTTATCTTAGTACACACTCTAGAAATCCATGTATTTGATGCTCATACCATAGAAGAAGTGTTGCTAGAAATGTGAGACAGAACATATTTGAAAGGGTGACATTATTGTGTTGTAAAACAAATCTTTGGGCTAAAAGGACTGAAATTGTTGTGGCAGTCTTCTGCTGGTATACACATTTTTCCTGAGTGGAAGTATACAAACCAAATCAGTTGAATATGACACTCCTACTACTTAGTCATTGCTGGATTTGAACCCTTATTTAACTAAGGATGCAGTTAACAAATCTGTGTATTAGTGCTCACGCAGCAGAAGAAGACTTACTCAAAGTGTGAGACAGAACGTATTTAAAAAGGTTACCTCATCAGTGTGTGGCAAGTAAAATGTTTGACTAAACATATGTGAAAGAGTTGTGGGAGACCTCTCCTGATGTAAATATCTCCACTGAAGAGAAGGCCACACACCAGACCAGTTGGATAACCCAGTCCTACCTGCCACTGCAGTCCTACAGGTCAGTCACAGCTGAATTTAAACAGCTTTTTACCTAAGTACACAATCTAGAGATCTGTGTATTAACTGCTCATGCCACAGAAAATGTCTTCTACAAGTTAGAAACAACATATTTGAAGGGATGAACTCACCATTATGTTGTAAAGCAGATGTTTGAGCTAAAAGAGACTGAAATTGTTGAGGAGTCCTCTCCTGGTGTAAATGTTTCTCCTGAGTGGAAGTGTAGACCCCAGACCAGTCAGAAATACTAGTCCTGCCTGTCACTACAATCTCATATTCTAGTTATTACTGGATTTGAGCACCTATCTATCTAAGTACACAATTTACAAGTCTGTATATCAGCCACAGATGTCCTAGCAGAAGCCTTATTTCAAGTAAGGTAGAACATCTTTGAAAGGATTATCCTATCAGTGCGTGGCAAGCCAAATGTTTGGCTTAAAAGTGAGAGCAAGAGTTGTGCAAAACCTCTCCCCCTGTAAGTATCTCTATTGAGTGGAAGTATACACACCAGATCAGTTGCCTATGTTAGTCCTATCCATCACTCCAGTCACAGACAATCATACTAGTTAGTCATTGCTGGATTTGAACACCTATCTAAGTACACAATATAGAGATCCTGGTATTAGCTATGCAACCAACATAAGAAGTCATACTACTAGTGTGAGACAGAATATATTTCAAGGGATGACCCCACCGTTGTTTTGCAAAGCAGATGTTTGGGTGAAAAGGGACTGAAATTATGGTGGGAGTCCTCTTGCGGTATAAGCGATTCTCCTGAGTGGAAGTGTGCACAGCAGATCAGTTGAATATGCCCGCCCTACAGTGTATTGACCATTTATATGATGTATAATAATTACATTTGTCAGCCAGTGGTGTACCACTCATGTATTCCGGACTGCTCCGCTCAAGATTACTGCATGCAGTTCTTATTTAGTTTGTGTATCATTGTGCAGACCTCTTTTTATTTTTGTAATGTGTGCACATTGTATAAGGAAGCTACAACACATACATGCCAAACATATAGAGGTACACTCATTAGTAATACTCTGCAACTATGTGTCCAAAGGTTCTATTCCACTGGAACACATTTGACAGGGAAATTTGTTTTGGTGCAAAAATAATTTACGTTATGTAGTAAGAAGACAGCATCTTAATGAATCATTATATCTTGACTTCAATGAGCCAATAAACCATACACAAGGAATACAAGCCACTAACATTACTTTCTTTCTGTCAGAATCACTTATTGAAATATACTGTTCAACTGAATGTGCAAATTTGCATGACCTATGGCAAGGTATTAGCATATGCATAATTGCTTGATGAGTTTTTGAACTTAGAGCAAGAATTTGCAGTGATCTATGGTGCTCCATGCCAATTGTCTTGCAAACAAGGAATACAGATATATAGACATTACTGATTCTGGGCAATTTTAAAATATGTCTGCATTGTGTTCATGTTTTCTGTTTTATTATTATTACAGTAAAGTGTTTATTATATGGATACTGCAGGGGTATATATCTCCACTGTCCACATGTTTACTGATTGTCCACATGTTTAAGACATGTTGCTGTGTTCCTTATACAATTTGTGTTTTTATATCAAATTATAGAGGACTGAAGTCATTACATAATAACAGACATGTATGTGTCAGACTTCATATCCTTCAAAAATGCATGCATGCTGCTAAATCTTTTATTATATCAACTTTCTAAGTGTACAGGAGTAATAATTGCAACCTGTCCCTCTTGCTGAGCCTTTGTCCCACTATTACTTTGTCTTGCTCTTAGGTGAAAGGTTGTGAGCAGGGGTAGTATATCAGTACCTTAAGAAAGGGATATGCATGATACTTGTGTTGGATTAACATACTTATGCAGTACTTCAGAAGGGAAAATGGTCTTAGAAAGAAAGAAGTAACTAATGTTTCACATACTGCTGGATTCAAATAACTACCAAGCCTCATCAACATTCTGTAGACCAGAGAACTGTCTGATTACACCACAAAGCAAATCATATTTTGGATAGTAAATCTCACACATTTCAAGGGATTATGACAAAAGTATGACTCAAGGGAATATGTGTGCATTCGACTTCACAACAGTAATGAGAACTGAAACATCCCATCTGGTGTACATTAAACCCTGCGGCCTGTTAAACATGTAAGATTAACTGCCTCCTCATACTGCTCTCAGTCTCGCTTTCTGTTGTACAGCAGGGATAAGTACGGTTGTTCAACAATAGCTGCATTACTGCGGTCGAAGATAAAATCTTCATTTTTGCCAAAGCACCTGAACTATCATTTATGGTCACTTAGCAGTGGTGTGCAATAACAAGAACTGTGCAAATGCTGAAGTCAGAAATATAGGGTGTGATTTATGGGCTATTTCTGGCAGTGTGTGTCATATGTGAATCTGTTTTTTAACCAGATTAAATGTGAGAAAAGGAGTTGATGGGACAGTGATGAAAATGGTGGTGGGGGACAGATGGTAGGACACTTAGGGAAGAATAAAGGAATATGATGGATGGTGGGGAGAAAGCACCATAGCAATCCAATTCTTCACAAGCTCACAGTGTACTTCTACAAATAATTTGAGGACTTTGGATAGTTACCATATACAAAGTTTGTGACAATCACTAAATAATGCAGTGCAGCCAACTAGACCAACTCAGGTGTGTCTCTCTCACACACACACACACACACACACACACACACACACACACACACACACACACACACAAACATAAGCAAAGTGGACAGCTATGTATGGGGCATATTTTTTTGGTGGGATAGACTACCCCATTTTTTTTTTTTTTTGAGAGAGAGGAATGTTGGGGAAGGAGGTTAAGAAAAAGAGGACAGACAGGGATAGTGATGGACACAAAACACTAGTGGACACCATGACTGGGGATAAGTAGGGACTTTGGAGGCACATCTTCATCCAGCATGAGTGCAGTGAGAATCTAGTTCACACCCTCTAAACTTTGTTTCCTGTCCCAGAGTACCAGATGGGGCATTGATTTGACCATTCAATGCAGGACTTTTTCTATTCTGCTAACATGAACACTGAGACTCATTTCCATTATGTCCTCCACCAGCCCTATCAGCTCTGATGGGTGATGTAATCACTACCACCACTGACACTACTCCTGATGGGTACCAGTGTACCAGCCCTTGGGGCAGAGTTACCGGATGCAGTTGGAGCAGTTAGAGCAGGATTTGCAAAAGCAACGATGCCAGGTTGTGACCCAGAAGTTCTGGGTGTCTGTGCTTCCTGTGGTGATGCCACCACAGCCACTAGTTGAGAGATGGCTGTCTGGTTCCCTGTGGCTGGTCTAGCTCCCTGAACTAGTGGTCATTCATGTTGCAACAGGAATTATGGGCCAAATGCCATTTAAAAAAGAGATAAATAGGGTTGGGGGACAGACAAAAAAGAAAATATCATAATGCTACGTCATCTTAAGATCTCACATTCCATCCACATTGCCATGTAAATATATTAAGATCTGTTACGTCCACATATGAATGTGAAAATATATATGATTGTTAAACTACACATTAATCTCATCATTATTATACACATTAGGCAAATTGTAGTTTGACAACTGCATGCATGATTTATGCATCCAAACTCATAAAATGTCCATATAAAATGATTACAACATTATTATAAGGTAATGATTGCTGAATAATAATCTTTTAGGTAATACACACTAATTGCATCTGCTTGGATTTGAACTCACACACTGCTATGTTGACTGAAACATTTTCCTAAGGCAATGTTCAAGATCTATTTGAGCAGGTATGTTTGTTTTTTATATGGTATGCCTACTCAGTTGTGACTGTGTCAAGCTATAATGGACTGATGCCCTCAGAAATAATAAAGAGAATTCAAAGTCTGATATATTATTAATCGGCTATCCTTCACACCTGAGCCATGATTATCTTGTATCTCTCTAAGGCATTGTAGTATCTCTTGATGCACCTCACTATCATCTTCAATCTTTTCAAAATCTTTACAGAAAATAAAGGATAAAGAACAAGTTTTTGTGTTGGCAAGCCATGGTATTATACTGACTGGTAATGGGCCACTGTACTTACACAGCACTGGTGGGTCATGGATTCTACAATATTCCTCCCATCAATTAAGGAGGTTCTGTTTGAACCTTTTCAAGTCATTGTAATAGTGATGACAATGTTCATCAATGTGTGGGATACTAGTTGCACTGGTGATTGCCTTGGCCAAGTTATTCCAAGATGCAGCCTTGTACTAGGACTCAGTATAGTCTTCCTGCAACACCCTTCAGCAGTAATGCTTTATGAGGAGTCCAGAAAAAGAACTTGGACTCCTCCTGACAACAAATTTTGGCTCTGAATTGAGTGCTACCCTCGCCATCACCTGCCATGTCTTCTCAGGTATAGCAGTAAAAATGGCAGGAAATTAGTGTCATCATCAGATCTCAGGTATACCACCTTGTACACAATGATGAACAAGCTAAGCAACTACATTTGCACTATGCAAAGCACACAAATGGAATTGATTAAATGTGGGTATGACTTATTCAATATTAACTTTATGTGAAAAAGATGGTATTAAGACTTTGTCATGTGTGCTGATCCACAGTGAACCCATCAACTTCTGTTTAATGATGATATCTCATTTGCAGTTCAAATGATATATTGACACCTCAGGGCATGTTCTCTGTGATGGCTGATGGTAATCATAAGTAGGGCATTGTCACAAACAAATAGGACATCCCAAACTCACTGATGTTATTATTGCCATCCAGTGTTGTCCTTATGTTAATTGACTTTAAGTGGTGCATAATTCCTTGGTGGCACATAAATTGTGAAAAGTGAGAGTGATACCAACTGGGACTTGAACTCATGAAAAAAAAGAAACTTTATTTTTTATTCAGTGTATTAACTGTTAATGCCACAGGACAACTGGCATTCCCATGGTGTGAGTTGAGGTGTACAATTTTGAACATGACTGGAGTGATACCTAATTCTGACAATCCTGTAACTCTTGTACATTGAGTTGCTCCTGTATTTGAATAATACTAATTGGATGAATATATGTACTCCAGTGGAAAAATTTACATTGCAGTCATTTTTGTAAGACCTATTATGGTAACTGATATATACTGAGCCAAGCATATTTACGTAGGCGATGGAAGGGGACATAAAGAGTTTACAAACATGATGTTCTATACAACATATATCAGTACAATATACACGGGATAATGAAAAGTCTTAACCCACTGAAGCAATGCACAGACAGATGTTGAAACCTTGTGGCTGACTTCTTCATAGTTTCCTAACCCCTAATGTTGTCTACTATTTCAAACATCATACATATGCAAGTGTACTTTAACTTTACTGTGGTCAGTGCTATGATCAACACACTTATAATAGATCACAGTTGCATTTCTTAGTACCCATTAGACCCGGTTGTGTTGCAATATCCATGTTTTAACTTGAAAATTTACTTCAGATTCAAGTACAGAAAAACAGAAGTGACAAGCTATTATGACCCCTACATTAAAAAATCCCCAATGTGGATTCAGACCTTGCACTGTTTATATTTTTCAGAACATACTGCTTTAACACACTGAGACACTGAAAATTGACACAGTAGATATATTTTCTGCACTCAGTACTGTCCAGAGTGCTGACTGAAGCACAGCGGCATCAGTTTCATTTGTGCTACTTATGGCTAAGTCTTTGCGCATGTGAAATACATTTTTGAGATTTTGCCTTGGAAAGTGAATTGTCATTTAGTGACAGTCACCTTTGACAGTCAGTGACATGCAATGCCAAGTGGGGTGCGAAGGATAATGCCAAAAAATTAGTTTGATTATTTCTCAACATTGTGGCCTTATACAAGTAAAATGTTGTCAGTAAGAATTACTACTTTTACAGGTACATTAAAGTATTAAGATATGAACCCTGCAGCTCTATCATTACCATGAAACGCCAATGAGTTTAACAGTGCTTGCCACAGGAAACCATTTTTTGCATTGATGTCATGATGTGTGCACATTAAAAGATTTATTGAGGAAGGAGTCATGCAGAGTATACATGAGATGATTTTCTACGCACCATATGTCAGTAACATATACAGTTAGGTAATGAAAACTATTGCTTTCCAAAAACCATGTTCAGACATATTTTTTAAAATGTGTTGCTGACTTCTCTGTATTACTCGAATCACTGGAGGTTGCTAATTGTAGTGCCTCATACTTTTGTGTAAGAAGAATTTGTAACATCATGCACGTACTAGTGTGTTTTCACTATGAGTAATGCAGGTGACATAGATCACAGATAAATACTGTTTATCACCTATTACATACACCTATGTTGTAAATTCACATTTTATATTTTAAGTGTAGTTCAGCTTCAAGTGCAGAAAATAAAGATTTATTGTGACCCCTAAAATCAAAATGCTCCTAATGTGGAGTCAAGCCTTTCAGTGCTTGTGCTGCTCTAGAGAACATACTTCATTAACACATTGAGCCACTGAGAAAGTTACATAACATTTACATACATTGCATTCAGTACTTCCCAGAGTGCTGAGTAAAGTGCATCATCAACACTCTCATCTTTACTACCAATGACGTCATCTTTAAGCATGCAAAATACATTTTTGAGTTTTTGCCATGTGAAGTGAAAAGTTGTTCAGTGACATTCAGTGCTGACAGTGACTGATGTATAATGCCAAGCTGTGCACAAAGTATCATGAATCAGTGTAATGATTTCTCAACTTTGTGGCCTTATACAAGTAAAATTTTGACAGTAATGATCCCTTCTTTCACACAGACATACCCCCTATAGACGTGGACCATACAACTATGGTATTATCATGAAACATTGACATGATTAACAGTGTTTGCCACATCAGCATTGACATACTGAGTTTGAAAAAGTAAAGTAAGTATACTAAGATTTGTACTTCTGACATTTTACATTTAGAGAGTAAGATACTCATATTATCACACATGTCATTTATCCTTTCACAGTAGAAGTTTTGCTGAATATGATTCTTGAAGAAGTTATGATTGAAAAGCATGTGAAAGTATAATCAAATGTAAGCAAGACAAGTGAGTGTTATTTTCTTTTTTGTGTGCATTATTCCACTGTGATCCCTGTATACAATGATTTTATTACATTTTGTAATGACATTTATATTTTCAGTCTGCATGTGTATGTTGTATATACTTGATATGATGTATGGCCACTTTGTCCTCAAAGGCACATTATCAGCTAACAGCATTTTACTGAAGGGGTTATAAAGGTTATCCCCTAAGAAAGTAAATGTACATGCAACCTTTTCAGTAAACATATTCTGTGTGAAACACCCTCTGTAAGTGTACTCCCTTTCGTAGGTGTGATAAACAAGTAATTAAAGGAAAACCACACCCACAGACTCAGAAATATGTTTATTTCATTGTGGTGTGGTTTTCCTACATTTTAACAACATTCTGAGACTATTTACAGGTTTTTAAATATTTTTATACGTAATTTTTGAGTCTGAACACATGGGGTCTAGCATCTTGAAGTGATCCTGATTGTTTAGTCTGCCTCTAGGTATCCCACAATGCAGTGCTTGTCTGTAAAAAAAATTACATCACGCAGGCCTCTTTCTTCTTAAAGCTCCTGTCACTGCATGGATTTTCCAAATGAATTCACCAAAAATAGCATAAAGTCAACTGAGGAAATATCAATAAGAAACAATCATGCCAAAATGTCAATGGATTCAACTGAAGATAAAATAACACCCATAAACTATAATTCAATTCTTCTTTATTGTAAAACACAATTGATTAAGCGCTTTCATCCACAGTAATGTGGACTTCATCAGAATAATCTTAATTCATTAATTGATGTATTTATAACCACATTTTTGACGCCAAATTACCTCATTAAAGTCATTAACTGTACATAAAGGGCCAAGCACGTCCTACATAATAATAAAATAACCTGTTCAAATCCTTACCCTATAAAATACTACACTATCTTTCTGATACATCTGTATGTAAATTAATACATTCTTGTAAATTTTATTAAATACTGATATGTTAAAATATACTAATACAAACCCCTACTTTTATTCTAGTTTCATAACAATTGCTAAAAAACCTACATAAATTCATTATAATGCACTACTGGAAATAATGCACATACCAACTTGCGTACATAAACAATTTTATCGGATATAAAATCCAACATATAATGCATCCAACAAAAATATCCAACAAATAATACATCCAATAAAAATCCTACAGACTATAAAAATACTAGACAATACATTAAAATGAAATAAAATAAAATAAAATATACCGGAAAATATGACAGCCTATGCTTGTAATTGTAAAATGGGCTTAATTGTAATGTGGTCATTCAGACCTGGTATATTTAGAGCATCAGTTAACAATTGCCACTTGGTCTCTTTGTATCCCAACATGTATATAAATTAATACATTCTTGTAAGTTTTATTAAATACTGATATCTTAAAATATACTAATACAAACCCCTAATTTTATTCTAGTTTCATAACAATTGCTAAAAAACCTACATAAATTCATTATAATGCACTATTGGAAATAATGCACATACCAACTTGTGTACATAAACAATTCTATCGGATATAAAATCCAACATATAATGCATCCAACAAAAATATCCAACAAATAATACATCCAATAAAAATCCTACAGACTATAAAAATACTAGACAATATATTAAAATGAAATAAAATAAAATAAAATATACCAGACAATATGACAGCCTATGCTTGTAATTGTAAAATGGGCTTAATTGTAATGTGGTCATTCAGACCTGGTATATTTAGAGCATCAGTTAACAATTGCCACTTGGTCTCTTTGTATCCCAACATTGCTTTATAGTTGCCCCCCTCGGGCCCATTTTAATTTGTTCTAAAATTGCAAACGTAAAAAAATGTCTTCCCCCCCTTCAATTCCAAATGTCTATAAAGAGCATTAGTACTGTCCTTCCTTTTAATGTTATACAAATGATCATAAATTCTCTTTTTAAGGCATCTCTCCGTTTTACCTATATAATATTAGAATTACAGTTCCCTTGCCTAAAAGTAATCCTAGTTTTGTTAACATTTTCAAGAATAACACCCTCATCATCAAGAATGGCATGGCATTGCCTACAATTCCCCACGTTTTCTGGTGTGTTTTTCACTTTTGTCATAAACACTCATAACACTACTCGGTTCCAAATTCCTCTTTAAATTACTGCCCATTTTATAAACAGATAGGGGTGCTACCCCTACAACATTCCTTATGTCATTATCCACCAATAAAATATTCCAGTTGTTCGTCATTATCCGCTTCACTTGGTTAATGTAAGGGGAATATTCCAAAATACAGGCTCGTTGGTAGTTCCTATCATTATTGTTAGTATAGTTATTTACTGGTTTAAATGTAGTTTTTCCCAAAATAGGTGGGTACTTATTACCCCATTCACTGATGACATACCTGTTAATGTCATCTAACATGTTCATAGGTTCATAGGTTCATACTAGGCTATCTGCCCTAGGGCATTTATAAGCCTATCCAGAGTGTGTTTGGCTTTCGCCACCCATTTTAAATTTATTTTGCTATGCCCTTTTTCGAGGTTAGTATACTGTGCCTCTGTCTAACAGTGACACAGAAGTGATACCCGGGGTAAACCTACGATCTCCCATCCACTCATCAAGATTCCTCTTGAAGAGAGTCAATGAGGGACTCTGCCTAACCTGGACTGGGATTTTATTCCAGAGTGAAGGGAGCCTCTGGGTTATGAATCTGACCCTCCAGCATGTCCTATTTATTTCAGTGCTGAGGTTCAAGTCTCTCGAGCACGCAGCTTGATGGGATTTGGATTTTCTGAGGTGCAGCATGTCCATTAATTCCGGGTTGGACATGGCTTTATAAGTCAGGCACAGATCGCCTCTGAGCAGGCAGTATGCCACTGAGTAGAGCTGGAGTTTCTTTAACCGGGCAGCATATGGCATCTGTTTGAGCCCTTTGATCCTCTTGGTGAGGTACTTTTGGGGTCTTTCCAGTTGCTGCAGGTGTCTGGTAAGGTACATCCCAAAAGGGGCATTGTACTCAATTATGGGCCTGATGAGGGATGAGTAAAGAGGCACAATGGCCTCCCCTGATCTAGATGTGAATCCCTTCATGATTAGGTGGGCTATATAAAATGTTTTTCTAACCACTTTGGCCACGTGGTTGTCAAATGAGAGATTGCTATCAACTTGGGTCCCCAGGTCCCTAATTACTTCTTCTGTACTTACCTATGTGGTAATTTGTGGGCACTTTGTTTTTGCCAAAGGGGATGACTATACACTTTTTGGTGTTTAGCTTGAGACCATGGCTCTGGCACCAGTTGTCTGTTTCTATGAGGCCCTTTTGGAGGATGCTTGTGTCGGCTGGAGAGTCGATTATGGCGCCCAGTTTGCAGTCATCTGCGAACTTGGTCAGCCACAGTCCTTCCGTGTTGGCCTGTACCTCCGAGAAATATATACCGAACAAGAGAGGTCCCAGGACTGAGCTTTGTGGGATGCCACTTGTAACTGGTTTGGAGTCTGACATGGCTCCAGCAATTCTAACCATGTGGGTTCTGTCCTTGAGCCAGTTTGCAACCCATCTAGTGACACAGGGGTTTATATTTAAGCTGGTGAGCTTATCTATAATGCCCGAGTGGGGTATTGTATCGAAGGCTTTTGTGAGGTCCAGGTAGGCTGTGTGGACCACCTTCCCCTCGTCAATGGCCTTGGTGACTGTTTCAAAGAAATCAACCAGGTTTAAGAGGCAGGATCTGCCCTTAACAAAACCGAACTGGGTAGGATCCAGTGTCTGTAGGTCCCCAATATCTTTATTTATGAGGTCCATGATGATCCTTTCCATAGCTTTGCAGACCAAGCTAGTCAGGCTTATGGGGCGATAGTTTCCAGGATCCGTTGAGGCACCACCTTTGTGGAGAGGGACCACTGTTGCTGTATGCCACTCTTTGGGTACATATCCTGTAGTAAGGCTGAGATTGAACAGTAGTTTTATGTTTGGGTTTAGCTCTTCTTGGAGTTCATGTAGGATGCAGCCCGGGACACCATCTGGTCCCATTGATGCTGTGTTTTTTGCTTTGGAGAGGGCGGCTCTTACCTGAGCATCTGAGATGTCAGGGGGGCAGCACTCTGCTGGGATAGATATTTGCCCTTTTGGTGGGGGGGGGGTTTTGCGCTGAACCTGTCAGCTAGGATGTTGGCAATGTCTGTGGGTTCGATGTATTTTTTGTCATTGTGAATGGGATATTCCCTCTGACTAAACAGGGTCCAAATGAATTCCATTTCCTCAATCATATCTGAATACTGTGAGGTCATAAGGGCTGCTCATATACATTGCCCCTGATAAATATTCCTCATCAGTTTTCTTGGATGGTTACCAGTATATTCTAAATAACTATTAGAGAAAGTCTCTTTTCTATATATGTTGGACTTAAATCCATCATTTGTATTGGATATGTAAGTATCTAAATATGCAATACCCCTTGTGTTACAAGTGTGCGTGAATCGAAGAAATGTAGTAGAATTGTTAATGTAATTCATAAACTCCTCAAATAACTCATAGGGACCGTCCCACAAAACAAATATGTCATCCAAAAACCTGGAGTAATGTTGAATCTGCTTATAATATTTACTCTTGAAGATGTGTTGGTTCTCCCAATCTAACATTACCAGGTTTGCGAACATGGGGGCACAAGCTGCCCCCATGGCCACACTACTGGTTTGCCGATAATACTCACCCTCATAGTAAATAAAGTTGTAATCAAGCACCAAAGACATACACTCCATGATACTGCATGGATTTTACATGCATACACTGCTGTCTTTCAGTCAGTTAGTTTTAAGCAACATTTCATGTCATTCAATGACTACTTAAAATACAAACATTGCAAATCCCACAGAACAGACTTTCAAAGTGCTTTTTACTGCTGTTTCTTTTTAGAATGACTAAACTGCAGTCTTTTGTGAAACCTGAATTGTACTACTTTAACTCATCACCCATCCCCCTTTACACCTAACTTCCCTAGCTGTCAAAGCGCTATGGATAATTTGAGCTGTTACCTGTTGTGATTGACATCTTACAGCAGGAGACTTGACTCATGTACTATTTCCTTGTTCTATCCTTTACTTTATGTATGGGTAGGGGAAGGTCCAGGGAGCTGTGACATCACAGCATGGGTGGGTTTTTAGCATGGTTGTGGTGATATTTATTTTATTTTACATTTGTTGACCGGGATAGTCTGACTGGATACATGTGCATTTTCAGCGGAGGCCTGGGGAGAAAAGCTTCAAGGTACAAATAGAAAGACATTACATAAAACTTAAAAACATTACATAAAACTTAAAACATGTTAGTAAATGTCAACAGTCTATAGTAGTAAGAAAGTTGTACAATTTAAAAAAAAAGGTTAGATAAGGTAAAAATCTCAGAAATTGCAATCCAGTAGAGTAGCTATGAAAATGTTACCTTACAATAATAGTATGGGTGCTAGTCAGGCTTAGAGCAAGGACATAGCCAGTGCGACTTAAAATACTGTTTTAGGCTTTTCTTGAATTGACTTAGGGTGGATACTAGGGTAATGTCTGCAGGAAGGTTATTCCAAATTTTACCAACATAGTTGGTAAACAGAGAGGCACCAGCTGAATTGTTGGTTTTGACAGTTTGGACAAGGAGGCTATTACAAGAACGCAGTGCTCGGAGGTTGCTATAGGGGTATATAATGTTTTTAAGTGCAGGTGTATTTTCAGGTTGGTTCAGTAGTTTATATGCCACTATAAGCTGGTTATATTGAATTAGGCAAGGCAATTCTAACCACCCAAGAGATTTTAGGTTATTACAGTGCTTAACAGTGGTGTGTCCTATAGGGCATACCGGTTGCAAATCTGGCAATTTGTTTATAGCAACTAGATAGTTTATTGAGTTCCATTTTATTTAGGGTGGTAAGTAAAGGGGATGCATAAAGTAGAGCTGAGAGTAGGTGAGAATGGGCAATGGCAGTTCTGGCAGTTGGGGTTAGGAAAGGTTTGATTTTGTAAAGTGACCCAAGTTTTTTATTAATGGATTTAATAGTTTTATTGACATGCATGTCGTATTTAAGGTCATCAATGTTGACACCTAGGAGTTTTTTACAGGAGTCAGGGGAGATTGTGGTACATTATTAGACTGTATGTAGAAGGATAAGGCATTGTTCCTACTAGTGGGGGAGAAAAGTAGAAGCTTTGTTTTATTAGGGTTTAGGATCAGATGATGGTCAGATAGCCAAGTTTCCACTGTGTTAAAAGTATTCTGGGATAATGTCCACAGATCTGACTGGGAGGAAGCTGAGCATATCAGAGTGGAGTCATCTACATATTGAATACATGTTGCATCAGGGATGACAGTGTAGAGGTCGTTAATAAAAATGGAAAATAAAAGAGGTCCCAGTATAGAGCCCTGGGGGACTCCCAGGGTATTAGGTAGGAGAGTAGATAGTTTATTCTGCCATAGGATAGGCTGTTGTCTACCATTCAGATAAGATTGGAACTATTGGAGAGCTAGATTATCTATCTGATTAGTTTTCAGGATATGAAGTAGTAGTTGGTGATCTACCATGTTGAATGCCTTGGAGAGATCCAAGAAGAGGGCCGAGGATAGTTTATTATTGTTGCGGTTATGGTTTATGGTGTTAGAGAAGGCAAGGAGGGCTGAAGTGGTGTGTGATGAGGCCTAAAACCATGCTGAGAGTTAGCTAGTTGATTGTTCTGGATAAGATGGTGTAGTAATTGTCTATGGATGCATTTTTCCATAATTTTGGCCAATGGTGACAATATAGCTATGGGCCTGAAATTAGATAATTCAGTGGAGATGCCACCTTTATTGAGTGGTATTACATAGGCTATTTTCCAGATGGAGGGGATGGTGACTTCTGCTATGGTTCGGTTAATTAGAATAGAGATGGGGTAAGCTATGGCATTAGCAGCCTTTTGCAGATATTCTGCCGGGAGAAGATCAGCTGATAGAGTGGTAGGTTTTAATTTTTTGAGTAGGGCATGAATAAGAGAGGTAGCAACTGGTTGAAATCTAAAGGAGAGGTGGGTATTAGGAAAAGAGGACTTTAAACTAGGGCAACTAGGAGGAAGCTGACTAGCTAGGGATTGGATAGTCTCAATAAAGAAGCAGTTAAATATATTTGCAACATCCTCAGGAGGTTTATCTATGGCGGCTGCGGGGGCTGGAGTGGTGGTTTGACCAGGGTGTATTAGTTTATTTTTGCCTGCCCAGAACTTTTGAGGGTTACTTTGATTTTTCTGTTGTAGATGGCAGTAGTAGTTATTTTTGTCTAGTAAAACGGATTTTTTAGTCTCATTTCTTAACTGCCGATATGCAATTTGGTCTAGGGTTTTTTTGTGGTACGCTATAGGGACCATGCTCTATTTCTGAGGGTGTTTTTGATTTGGTGTCTTTAGTAAGCCACGGTGCAACTTTTATTTTTATTCTAATGGAGTGGGCGGGAGCATGAGAATCTAGGATCATAAGGAATTTGTTATTAAAGTAAGCAACAGCTTCATGCAGGGGTAATTGTTTTAGTACTGACCAATTACAAGATTTAAGTTCATCCTGGAATTTGGCAGGGTTAAAGTACTTCTTGTATCTTATTGTTTTCAGGATGGGCTGATGGGGGTTTATGGCTTTATGCTTAATTATGTAGGTAAGAAAGTGGTCACTTAGGTCGTCGGGGGGGGTACTTCATGTGTACTGTTGGGATGGCTACTGATAAGGATCTAGTCTAGTATACTTTCTTTATGATTAAGTTTACCTATCCTGATGGGGGTGGATATGAGTTGTGTAAACTCATATAGGTTTACATGGGTGGATGGAGATTCAGAGGAATAGGTATTCCAATCTATGTTGCAATCTCCAAGTACTATGGTTTCTTGAGGACAGGTGCTGGATAATGAATGGAGGTTGTTTTCTAGGGTAGCAACGTTGTTCCCTGGAGGAATATGCATATAGACAATCTTTATGCACTTATTTTTATTAATTTGAAATTTGGTAGAAAGAATTTCAGCATTGTTTACTTGGGTGGTTGTATGGAGTCCAATGTAGTATTAAGAGTAGATTTACATAGTATAGCTACCCCGCTTCCCTTCCTAGTGGTTCTATCAGTCCTCATTATGTTATACCCAGGTGGTAATATTTCATTGTCAAAAGTTTGAGGTTTTAGCCAGGTTTCTGTTAGACAGAGTATGTCAGGGGAATGAACGGCTAGGAGGGCATGCAGGTCATGTACCTTGTTATTTAAACTTCTGATGTTTAGGTGACAGACTAGGAGGGAGTTGGGGGGGCCTGTTTAGTGATGTTGTATTGGTATGGGTACTAGTATGGGAGTTGGGTTTGTCAAAAGTAGATGGGCCAGGGTTAGGGTGGATGTCACCATCCATTGTGAGGTTATAGTGTAAGCTTAGTAAAAGTTTCAAGAATTTATTTATTAGTTTTTGGTAGTATTTGGTTTTAGAGCTGATATATCTGGTAGGTTGATAGTTTGTACAGGTAATAGTATTTGATGTTGGGCTACTTATTAGGTGGTCTATTAAATTTGACAATATTGGGGTGGTTGTTTGGCATTTTGGGTAGTGAAATCCTAGGAAATACTGATTTTCATAATAGGTCAGGAGATAAGAAATGAGCATGATGGTTAGCAATGAGAAAAATAACATTGTTTTGGCTGGTGACATAGTGAGCTGCAGTGGCTATAGATCTTAGTAGTGTTATGACCAGTATGTGTAAAGATGATAGGAGAGGGGGTGGGAGGCAGTCGCTAAACCAGACCACAAGGTTCTTAGAGCCTGAGACTGTGAGGTAAGTAGAATAGGGATTTAGAGTATTTTACAGACTTTACTGTGCCTTATTAGCATTTTAGTGGGTAGGAACACTTACTGTGAGGGCTTGCAATTAGTGTTTTTAGTGTACTTACCCCAGTTTTGAAGCTATAATGGAGAGTTCTTTCTCTATAGTCAGCAGGAGACAGTCGGCTACGGGAGATGGTCAAATTTACAGAGGTTATGGGATTAGACTAAGTATAAGGGAGACCCCATATAGAGCTGTAGATCCAATTCAGCATTTAATGTTGTACAACAGAATAAGTTTTAATGTTATTAACCTTAGCAAGCTTTTTATTTTTATGCCATGGGCAGTTTAAATCAGACTTTCAGTTTGGTAGGTAGCAGTGTGGTGTCCTTCTAGTATAACAAGCCTTTCAGGATAGCAGTTAGAAGGGTAGCACCACGAGGAATCAGGCTGCTGACTGGGTCTAGGAGCACTGGGAGTTTTACTATTAAAATGTTATGCAGTACCCATCAATAAATAATAAGTGATTTAAACCAACAAACAGTCCCATAGAACCACAATAGTCACTAAACTGCCTGATAGATATCAGATGTTCCCCAAGTGCCCAACAATGAGTAATAAATGATATTGGACCAACAACCAGTCCCATAGAACCACAATAGTCACTGCATACAAAAGAATCCTAGTGCAACAGGGCAACTTCATTGGTTCAATCTTATACAAATGCCCAAATACGAGTCTAAATAGATTAAGCATCCAGTATCTGACAATCGTTGACAGGAAAGTCCAAAAGCATATACTACTAACAGATATACCCAAGAGTTTATCTTAGAACAGACTCAAGCACCCAAAGCAAAACCCATTAATCCAGAGATAGAACATAATTCCGCTGGTTTACTAGGTAATAACCACAATAGTTCCCAAAGTATGAAAAGACATAAACTGAGCTCCAACACAGGCCAGGCTCAAAACATTAATAGAAATAATGAACGCACTGAATATCTGATCGACAGTCAACCCAAAAGGTTATATAAATAAGAAAAACACCTTATTGGAGTGAAATAAAACCTTGAGACAACACAATTGATAATCCATAGTACCAGATGAATCAAATACAGTCACCGGAATCCAACAAATATGCTGAAAACAAATCCAGCAGTAAATCCCTGTTAAACCTCGTGGACTCACAGTCCCTTCAGAATGGAAAAAACAGGTGTGCCAAATTCACCAAAATGTATTCACTTTCATATTGTCGAAAGTTAAAACATATTCATGTCCCCATTTCAATCTGCAGAGTAGAGGTAAAAGGCCTGCTCACTCCTCCATCTCTCCGTAGCATTAACAAGAAATCATCAAAACGAAAAAACAATTACCGCAATAAGCAAATGAACCATTTGCGCATCAGTTTGGGGAGGGAACTGGCAAGAAAACTACCTGTATTCATTGGCCTTGATGATGTAAATGAATTGGAGACTGCAGCAACCTTTTCCAGGGTGGGATATACATTTTTTGAAAGTGAAACCACCACAGTATGGTAAGGTACTGTTCTAGTGGAGAGAAACAGTCGATTTAAAGTATTATAAATGCTGTATTGTTGTTTATTGATAGCAGGGACTGTAAATAGGGAGAAAAAGGACAGAGAAATCAAGCATTTAATAACAGAATTCTGTTGTTGTCCTTTAAATGTGCACAGCTGCTAATGAGTCACTCTTGCAAGGCACTACTTAGCGAAAGTTGTGAATAGTCACTCTTATACTGCTCAGACATATGCATGGAAAATGTAGGCAATAACAACATGTTTACTTGTCATGTACCTCAAGCAGATTGAGTGATTCAGGTATGACAATGAATTGAGACCTGATTTCATATTCAGTGTACCTAGAGGGGTTACTTTACATGATATGAGTGCACCCTGGGGATCTGGAACTTCCAAGTGCTGCCAAACAAAACTAGTGTTGCTGAATGTTAGAACTGTTGTATTTGCAATACTTTTTGATGAAATCTTTTACAGTCTGTTAAGGTATGTTATGTTCTCTACAACTACTGCTTTCAGGTTTATTTTGCAATGTTTTTATTTGCAGAGTGAGTGCTATTTGCACTTTTTGAAAATGTGTGTATGTAATGAACATATCACAATAGTTGTTATTGATTTGTGTATGTAATGAACATATCACAATAGTTATTGATTTGTGTATGTAATGAACATATCACAATAGTTGTTATTGATTTGTGTATGTAATGAACATATCACAATAGTTGTTATTGATTTGTGTATGTAATGAACATATCACGATAGTTGTTATTGATTTGTGTATGTAATGAACATATCACAATAGTTGTTATTGATTTGTGTATGTAATGAGCATATCACAATAGTTGTTATTGCTGTGCTTCTTTCACTTCTATTTCACATGTTTTGGCAACATTCTGAGGATGCTGACATATGTCTGATTTGTGAAGCTTAAGTAGGTTAAAGCTACTTAAAGAAACTGTTCACTGCCAATGCTGTTCTATATCGCTGACACCAGCTGTTTGTTCCATTCAGTAGTTGTGTTATTGCGATGTTGGGGGGAGTATGGTGGATTTTACAGGTATTGCTTAGGGAATCTTCTTGTTCAGACTTGTTATTAACAATTTAAATGGTTGCAATTTTTCTGCTCAGTATTAAATGAACTTGTAACCACCTCAGCCCCAGTTGTGTTGAGTTTTCTGTTTGATATATTTCTTTTTTACCTCCCTAGAGGGAAGCATTCTCAGATGCTGAGAATAAGATCATTGTCCAGGTTCTCTGTCTCTAGGATGCATGGATCTTAGATTATTGTTGGACTGACAAGACCTTCTGCTACTGTGTCTGACAGCAGATGGTCAATGAAGTAAATGCTGTGGGTGGCTGTAATCATAACTACACAGGTGTCAGACATAGGGACAGTGATATGATTAAGAATGCTGTCAACAGAGTTAAGACTATGGCTTGTAAATGAAGACATATTGGGCTGTGCCTGCTACTGTAAGAGGTCCAGGCAGCATACAGAGGAGTTACCCAGTGTTGTCATGGGTGTTGGGGCAGAAGTGGAAGACAGCCACAGTGTGTCCACTAGCGGTACTCCAAGTATGCCATAGATATAGCTATATATATATATATATATATATATATATATATATATATATATATATATATATATATATATATATATATATATATATATATATATATATATATATATATATATATATATATATATATATATATATATATATATATATATATATTCCTAGGTTTATAGGTAGGTACTAGGCTATCAGCCTTGAGGCCTGTATAAGCCTAGCCAAAAAGGTTCCCTGGCTTTCGCCACCCAAGAAAATTATTTTCCTGTGCCCCTGTCAAGCAGTGTCGCAGAAGTGATCCCCGGGGTGAATTTTCTATTTTTCCTCCAGTCATCAAAATTTTTCTTAAAGCGTGCCAATGAGGAGCTTTGCTTGACTTGAATGGGTAGTTTGTTCCAGAGTATGGGAAGTCTCTGGGACAGGAATCTATCCCTCCAGCATGTTCTGTTTATTGTGGTGGCAAGGTTTAGGTCCCTGGAGCATGTGCTTCGGAGAGATTGGGATTCCTTTAAGTGTGGCATGTCCAATATATATATAGATAGATATGTATGATTTACCTTCAGTTGGTTGACTAACATGTCTGTTGACATCTTGAAGGTAAAACACTGTATGTTGAAAACTGAAGTTTCGACTACCTGCTACACATGCACCGAGGAAGAACCTCGGTGCATGCAACTTTAAAACCTTGTTTTTGCAGGGTGGGGCAAGCCCTCCTGCACCCCCCTCCTCGCGATTGCACAGTCCCCAGGAAAGGGAATATTCCTCTACAAGGGGACTGTCACCCTCACATACTTGTTGACTGTCTACATAATTCACCAAAGGTGGTCTATTAAACAGATGTTGAACAAACCAATGGGAGGTATATATACATATATCTATCTATCTATATATATATATATATATATATATATATATATATATATATATATATACATATATATATATATATATATACATATATATATATATATATATATATATATATATATACATATATATATATATATATATATATATATATATATATATATATATATATATATATTGTAATTTTGTATGTCTAGGGACATCTGGCATTGAGGTTCAGTTACCACCTGCACATGCTGTGGGCATAGGTTATTTGTCTTTGCATCTATTTTTTTTTTTTATTCTGGTTTAGGTAGCATATTGGCATCATTTATTTCTTCTGTTTTTCTGTTTCTTAATGTACCCACAGGTGAGACTGGCACCATCACTATGAAGCTCTTACCGCCTAATATTGGAGTATCAGTTGCCTCTGACAATGATGGTGGTGTTGAACAGGCACAGTCTGGGAGCTGCAGGAGCTATCTGACACAGAGAACGTGACTTCCATATCTTCTCCCCAAAGTTTGGGCTCAGTCTGTGTGCCTATGCATACAAAGGACACAGTACCATCTGAGCTTGGACAGGTTGAGGGCAGCACAGTTGATCAGGGTAATGAGGTTACCCCAGTTGCAGAGCTGGTGGAATCTCCCCCTAGCCTTTGTGAAGGTAAAATACCACAGGGGATGTCAGTAAAGGTGTTCACAGGGTGTATGCTTACCACCATCCGCTGAAGTTAGTATGTCAGTATCTGTCACCCAACGTTTGTGCAGGGTCATAGTGGAAGCACAGGCAAGTTCCACCAGGGCCTTGGAAGTGATAGTCAGAGTACTGCATGTTGTGTATTCTGACGTGTGAGACTGCATGAATTGTGTGTGTAACTCTTTGGACCAGAAGAATGACACACTGGACTGTGCAGTGTCTGTTACAGAACATCTGCTGGGTGGGGGTCAGCATCCATGAGACTGAAGAGCAGCTACATCTTCAGATGTTAGCTAACATGGCCAAGGTCATGATCATGTCTGATCCCATTCCTGCAGTGGTACTACTTCCATTCCTCTATCAGTGGTGGAGGTGTGCACACCCAGATGTGGTAGGCCACATGGTCATGGTCATTGATGTAGTCATAATGACAGCTTGTCCGGGGAATATTGTTCATGTTCAGGTAGCACCCTAATATCTAGCTGGATTCCTATTATGAGATCGAAAACCCATTTACGCGAATACGAATACTTCGACCCATATTGCGCGAAATACATAAACCTCGAACGTCCAAAACCGCAAATTCCGAAATGTCGATTTGTTTTGGTTGACGCGTCTGCGGTATAGCTCCGTAAAGTAAGTGTTCGATAGATAGGACTTTAGGGTTAGGATTTAGGTTAAGGTAAGTTCATAGGTAATGTATGTAAGATTTAGTGTAGTGTTAGATGTAGGGATTTTTTAAGTGTATGTATGTGTATTATTTGTTTTGTTTGGGTGTATGTCTGTAGGGGAAGTGTGCGCTAGTTATGGACCTTAGGGTTAGGGAGGGGTTAAGGATAGTGCATAGTTAGTTGTGTATGTGGGGTTTAGTGTAGGGTTAATAGTAGGGTTTTGGTGCTTTACTTTAGGTTAGAAGTAGGGTTTGGTTAGTGTATTATGTGGTTTATTTATTTTTTTTGGGTAGGTACTATGTAGCGGGTGGTGGGGTTGGCCGACTATGATAGTTCGATATTTTATTTTTCGCAGTTTAGTGCGTTCAGGATTTTCGCGGTTCGCAGTATAGGGGTCGATGTTTAGGTATTCACGTAAAGGGTTTTTCGATCTTGTAATATAGACCCATCTAGCTAGGGTCATGGAACTACTGGTGCAACTCTTGGCAGAGGTAGTTTATGTGGTCAGGGGCAGCACCAATTATCTAAATCCTCGATTATGCATGGCTCACATCTGTTCAGAATGCCAGTGCATAGTGCTAGTTCAAATGCTTTGACTCACTTCCTAGAGACCTAAACACAGTATGTCTCAAGTTGCTCATGCCACCACACACACACACACACACACACACACACACACACACACACACACACACACACACACACACACACACACACACATGATTATTCTTCAAATGTGACTCCTTTACTTCCAGAGCTACTGACCCTGACAGTGCACACTTGCTCTCACCTTCATGCCTCAGTGCTCGCTCACACACACACACACACACACACACACACACACACACACACACACACACACACACACACACACACACACACACACACTTGCTCTCACCTTCATGCCTCAGTGCTCTCACACACACACACACACACACACACACACACACACACACACACACACACACACACACACACACACACACACACACACACACACACACACTCCTGTAACTTATGTATTATTTCTTGCTTAGCACTGTTGTGCAGAAGATACTGTGATTGGCCTAATCCCCAGCGGGGTTTCTGATTTGGGCCTACTTTATCTGATGCACAGTAGTGAGTAGGCTGAATACGTTTTTGGGATAAATTACTTTTATTTCTTGGCGGTGTTGGATTGCAACTTTTAATATGTGTATTAAGTACTTATCCTTACTTTTGTAGTAGTGGGATTCTATAAGTATGCTTGATCAAATAACTATGCAGATGATGGTGACACTGCCCTCGATTCAAGGGGTTGTTTAACATGGGCCTGCATACTAAACATAAGCTGGAAAAATATTTTTTCCATTTAAAAGTTTCATAGTTGCTGTGGTCTGTATTATGCTACATATAACACTCATATAGGTTAATGCTGACATTCCTGAATATTTGATCAGTACTCTGATATTACTGATGTTCCCTACACAACATCGATTGAGTCATTACAGCTTCATCATTCATCTTTTTAATCTTGCTGAGAATGTTGTAGTCTGGAGTTGCCATATGTCTGATGCTCACAATAGGCAGCCAGTACATGGGTAAGTAAAGGCTGGTAAATTTGCACTTATCACTGTTACTGTTTGTATGTGCTTATATCCTTTTTCTGTAGAATTACTTGGTGAGTGAGCTAATGTCTGCCTCTTAGCAAGTAGCAAGTGTCATAGAATATTGTGCACACCTCCATTTGCCATGATCATCACCAGCTCTGGGTTCATCATTTGACCCTTCATCTGTGTCTGCTAGCTCTGCCTGTGTGGCTGGGAACTTGTGGTCCCTGTCAAGGGGATCTCTGCTGCAACTGTTTTCTGAGTATTATGTTATGTAAGATGGCAAAGATGGTCGCCATTTTGGCATATTCAGAGGGGTCATACTGCAGGGCACCTCCTGATGTATCTAAACATCAGAAACATGATTTGAGCAGGCCAGATACATACTGTGTGATATTTCTAGTCTGTGCATCAGCATTGTTGTAATCTTGTTCAGTGGAGTTGTGTGTGTGTGTGTGTGTGTGTGTGTGTGTGTGTGTGTGTGTGTGTGTGTTTTTATTTTTATGGGAATCGTGATCAAATTTCCTGTGCATATCCTGCCCCCCCAACTAGATGTCCTTGTGGAAAGTCCCTCCCTGAAATCTTTAGATACAGATCGCAGGTGAGCCATATATGGGCAGCATGGAAACTGCCAGGGTTACCTGCACAAACATTGTAGATAATACCATGGATATTACTGCCCACTGGACAATTGATGACATCATAACCTTTCCTTTTTTTGCACCTCCTTCCAGTTGACCGGGTGGGGATTTTATTTCAATGTGGGTGCAGTCTATGGTCCTGAGGACCTCAGGAAAATGTGCTATGCAATACACATTTTGCATGGGGGTTACTCTCTCCTCTGGGGTACATGAAAACCAGATATGCTCCTTCACAACTTGCAGCATTGCATTGAGCAACTGGCAGAGTATTCTTAAGGCAGAAGTCTATGCCACCCTCACTGTGTCTCTTGTGGATTTCTGAAAGGTCACTGTAGCTGGTATATGTATTGTTATACATGTCTTAGTCACCACTGTGTTGGGCTCTCCATGATTCTCATGGGGCCTCAGGTGAGGGCGACAGATGTTCAATACTTGTTCTATAGTATTCCTGTCCACCCTGTACCAATCTATTATTTCTATTTCATGTAGTCCATGGAAGGCCAAATATGGTCTGACAACTCTCCGCCTTCTAGGTCGATATCTGGCAGCAGTCCCTTGTATTAGAGTCTGTTGCACATAACAGATTTATATCTGGACAACAACCTTTAACATTTTTAAAGTTTCCCAGTGCCTTTATTACAGAATATCTTGTAATTCAGAACTAAAGTAAGCACAACTTGTAGTTGCTCGTTTTATATGTTTCTGAATCTCTCCACAATGATTATTTGCTTTATTAGCATCCACTTCAGCTCTTTATTCATTTATTAGCATATTCATCTGCTAATGATTGTTTTGTAGTCGGCTGCAGCATGTAACACTGCTTCTCGTGCACCATGTAGGCATTCATGAATCTCCGACTTTTTCTGCACAGGTTTAGGTGGCTTAACACTGCAATGCTCCTTACAGTTCTTAGCTTGTCACATGAACACAAGTAGGTAGAATATGCCAGATATAAGGAGCTAGGCTGAAAAAAGCTCTGTCAACTTTTTTTTTGTTTACAATAAAAAGTTACTTGTAATAGGGAAACTTCAGATATATATCCTGAAAGATAAGAGTGATCTAATACTGTCTTGAACTAAGCTGTGTGCGCTTTACTGCTCTGGCTAGTACCAGATAGGGGAGGCTGTTGGAGCTACAGATATACTCAATTTGTTAAAGGCGCTAAACAGTATGGGATATAATTTTAGACATGTTTTTTGTGTGAATATTCTGATTTATTAGTTAAAAATTGCATATTTTACTGGTATCAGGTTACTCTTCCTTTCTGTAATAATTTCAAAAATGCCTCATGTTCTTCTTTTTATACTTTGTAGTCAAAGATGGAAGAGTTCTGTATAGTCAGCAAAAACAAGCCCCAGAACTGACTGTGGCTCATACCATCAGCTTCCTGCTGCAAAGCTTAGAAATAAATTAAAGAAAACAAGGAAAAACATGTAGACCAGAGAGATATGAGCTCAACAATACTTTAAGTGAATATGTGGTGGAGATGAAGAATATATTTAAGGAATTAGACCTGGTGGATATAACACATGAAGAACTATGGTCAGAGGTTTGTGGTATTGTTCAGGATGTGATATCAAAAATGTTCCAAACAGAAGGAAGATTAACAAGGCAAAATGTCTGAATATGGAGTTTTTAGAAATGGTCAAGAAAAGGAGGGCAAAAGGTAACAGAAATAAGGAAAACATGTCAAACAGAATGCAGCATATCAGAGAATAGCACAGTGATGGCGACCCAATGACACGTGTCAAAGGTGATACGCCATGACGTTTTGGGTGACACACCAGCATTCACCAACACCTGAGTTACCAAAGAAACTGCTTTTGCATTCATTGCTCCTATGAAGTGCATTGAATGACTTTGTGCCAGGAGCCAGTTCAACAACACTGCTGCAGTGGTAAGGACGTTATTAACCTCAAAGACTAATACAGTCTGCAAAGGGCAGTGCTGACATTGTTTTCTCTTCGGGGTTGCACTTCTGCAAAGGGCAAGTGGTTTGCATTCCTAAGTGTGTGCTTTACATTCCTCTCAACTGTCCCTCTTAATCCCTCCTAAAACTGGTGACTTTTTACACATAATAATGACAATAATTAGATGTATAGACTTACTGTAATCCACAAGATGTGTATTAATTCATGTTCATTTTTTTTCTGTCAGTGACTCAAATAATTATTAGCACTAGTAGTTTAAACTGTCCATGTCTCTTATTTCTAGATTTGTTCCTGATTCTGTTAAGATTTATCCCTGATGTATTGAGAGCTATGCTGTTTAACAGTTATTTATTTTTTTTGGGGGGGGGGGGTGACACACCAGCAGAGTCAAGTTAGGTGTTTTGCAAAATTTTTGACACACTGAGCCCAAAAGGTTCGCCATCGCTGGAATAGCAGGTAGAGATGGGACATGCAAAGAACTGGAAGAAAACAATAAAACCAGAAAGAGAGGAGATCGTTTCAAGAATACTGAGATTGGGGGTATTAAGAGAGACATCAGGAAATAATGGGCATGATAAAAGACAAAGATGGCAGAGATCTAACATAAGCAGAGGAATATACTGAACAGCTATATAAGAAGGACCCCTAACATCACTGTTCTCTTACCTATAGTCAGACATCCTAGAAAGTAAAGTTAAATGGGCCACAGGAAGCCTCGCTAATAACACCGCAAGAGGATGTGATGGAGCAACATCTGAATTACTCAAAATACTACAAATGGTGCTGTTACAGTGCTGCTTGGAAAACATAACAGTGGCCATTAGTGGGTCAGTGTTAGGGGCCGGACTATATGTGTGTAAGTGTTTGTAGGTTATAGTAAGGGCTAGGTAAGGGGATAGTTTGAGAGTTGCATGTGTGCTTGTGTCTAGGAAGTGTGTCCAAGAGTCTTGTGTAGTGATTCTGTTAAGGAGAGGGTTTTTCGGAAGGTCCAGAGCAGCGTTATGGTTTGGACAGGAATAGGGACAGGGTTAGCACACATGAGTAAGCTGGTGCAGGGAGACTCCTAGCCCTTCCTTACTCATGCATGCCAACCCACACCCAAAACTTTCATAGGAGTATTTCTTGTAGATA
>NC_056743.1:1536920113-1536932613 GCF_019279795.1 Protopterus annectens | reverse complement strand
TCGATTCAGTGCCAACTTCACTCCCCTCTCACCCGCTAAATGGCCCATCTCAATACCAGAAGATTGCCAAATTCCAGTAATAACGGCCACACAGGTAAAAAACGCACTCTCCAAAGCTAAGAATACAGCATCCATGGGACCAGATGACATCCCGGGCTGTGTACTACATGAACTGCAATATGAACTGGCACCTCACCTAAGTGTCATGTATAATCATAGCCTCACCTCAGGTTTCGTGCCCACTGAGTGGCGCAGAGCTACAGTTATCCCACTCCACAAGGGGGGATCCACGTTGGATCCTGGAAACTACCGTCCCATCAGTCTGACAAGCCTTATCTGCAAGGCCATGGAGCATATTATCATGGAACTTATAAACAAAGACATTGGCAACCTTCAAACACTGGACCCCACCCAGTTTGGGTTCATGAAGGGCCGATCTTGTCTCCTGAACCTGATTGACTTCTTCGAATCAGTCTCCAGAGCCATGGACAAGGGTAAGGTGGTCCACACAGCCTATCTAGACCTTGCCAAGGCCTTTGACACCATCCCCCACTCTGGAATCATAGATAAACTTATTAAGCTGGGCATTAGTCCCTACGTCACCCAATGGGTTGCTAACTGGCTTACTGATAGAACCCACACTGTCAAAGTAGCCGACTCCAAATCCAAATCCAGCTCCAGACAAGTAACAAGTGGAGTACCTTAGGGTTCAGTCCTGGGACCGCTCTTGTTTGGCATCTACTTCTCTGAAGTACAGGCCAACACTAAGGGACTCTGGCTAACAAAGTTCACAGATGACTGCAAACTGGGAGCCATTATTGAATCCCCAAATGATGTGGATACTCTACAAAAGGGCCTTACAGAAAGATGCTTGGTGCCAGAGCCATGGGCTCAAGCTCAATGCCAAGAAATGCATAGTTATCCCCTTTGGGAAAAAACATGTATCTGTGAATTACCATACAGGTGGCAGTACACTAAACACCGAAAGTGTGATAAGAGACTTAGGGACACAGGTGGACAGTGGTCTCACCTTCGATAACCACATCACCACAACAGTCAGGAAATCTTTCTATGTGGCACACCTCATCACTAAGGGCTTTTCATCCAGAAAAAAGGAGGTCATTGTCCCACTGTACTCATCCATCATTAGACCTATTATAAAATACAACGCCCCGTTTGGTATGTACCTCTCAAGACATCTGCAACAACTGGAAAGGCTGCAGAAATACCTCACTAAAAGACTCACAGGCCTAAAGCAGATGACCTATGCTGACCGCCTTAAAAAACTCCAGCTATACTCTGTCGCATATCGTCTACTCAGAGGTGATCTCTGCTTAACATACAAGGCCATGTCAAACCCAGAGCTGTTGGACATGCTACACTTAAAGAAATCCCAATCCCTCAGAGCCTCATGCTCCAGGGATCTAAACCTTGTCATCACAATAAACAAAACATGCTGGAGGGATAGGTTCCTGACCCAGAAACTCCCCAGACTCTGGAATAGATTGCCCACACATGTTAAGCAGAGTGCCTCTTTGGCCATCTTCAAAAGGAACCTTGACGATTGGATGGGAGAAAGGAAATTCACCCCAGGGATCACGTCAGTCGCCCTGCTAGACAGGGGTCCAGGGAAGTAAATAGTGTGGGAAGAAATAGCCAGGGAATTGTTATGGCTAGGCTTGTATAGGCCCTAGGGCTGATAGCCTAGTACCAACCTATGAACCTATGAACCTATAAGATTAATGACTATTTCTGGTCTTGTTTCCACAAAACCTGCCTGGCAATTCTCAGTTTAGTACAGAAGAATATGGTAAGCTAAACTATCTGGAAAGACAAAAAGCCAGACAAGTCCTTGCAGTGAGTTGCTTCAACTCACTGCAAGGACTTCTCCGGCTATTTGTCTTTCCAGTTTGTTTCTGTCATATTTTTTACCAAGCTAAACTATCTGACAAGTATAATTTCAGAAAAATTACATTGTGATCATTCTGCAGAAAGTCCCAAAAAGAAGACACCCTGACATCTCTTTTAGCATAATATAAGAAATGTTAGGGAATGCACAGCTGTGTAAGGTACTTTCCAAAACAGCTGATCTTCAGGGAAAGTTTTAACAGTAAATTATAAATCATTTGAATTGGCCACATTCCTGTATCCCTCTCTTCTGGCTAGATTTTGTAAATTAGTGACTCATACTCTGCTAGAAGTAATGCAGGTCTTGCACCTTTGACAGTACTGATGTAGGCAATATGAAATGTCCTTGTGTGCTGCAGAGCTCTCTCATTTGTTCTTCAGGCATGGAGGCATGCATGTGGCAGGCAAGTACAGTGCTAAACATGCACTCATAATGTGTAATTAATATGTGATAACCAGCAGTCATAACACGCAGTGAAAACAGTAGTAGCATTATATAAAGTGCAACCCAAAATCTGTTTCCTTCAGTTTCTGTTGGTTTAAACTGGCTCATTATTGGGGTCCAATCTCATGTTAGAGTAGTTCACTACTGGTCTAGTCCCATGTTAACTTCAGTGAAGAGACTGGGGTTTCATCTATATTTCTGCAGATGATTGTAAGACCATCAAGTGGATTTAAACACAAAACAAAGCAGGCATGAAAGAAATGGGGAGTGGTTAGTTGAAGAGAGTGACTACATCATGCTGCAATTCACAGTTAGTGGATAACACTGGCATGACTTCATTTCATCACAAAAATTATTCATGCAGGAATTGAAAGTGAGATCAGAATTTATGAAGATATAGAAATGCAAAGGACATAAGAAAAGTACTTCAGAAACCTTCTAGAGACCTACAGGGGATACACTAGGAATATCACAGGTCTCAGCCTTGTAGATACTAAATCAGTTATGTAACATTATGCTACAACATGTGGAGAAGGAGATCTGGTTCCCAGGATTACAGAGGAGAAATCCAATACCATGAAATCTCAGATTGCAGTCATGTTGCTGTCAAGGCCACTTTTGGTCCACGTAGCCAGACATACATAAATAAGAAGGATTTATTTTCCCTAAACTTCCAGGTAGTCCTGTAATGTCCAACACATTATTTCTAATTTGTCTGTGTGCTACCTAGTTAGTGCATATGATTTGCATAATATGACACACATCTGTGATATACCATTGGTTCCTGCAAGGGGACTTTTTATAGGGAAATCTGGATAGTAGGCACATCAACTTGCCAGATATATAGTTCTATACAAACAGGTGCCATGCATATTGAGAGCAGAGCACATATAATAGGTTGTCTGCTGTATATTACAAGTTATGCTGAATACGGCATAGGGTTCTTGTCAGTGGTCCTTATTCACCATTGTTAATGCCTACAGCACCTTTACCCAAGAGATGCATACCTTGTAGATTGCCTCCCTTGGGCAGCCATACTAGTACTTGTACACCTGCAGACAAAACATATCCTTCAATGAGAATATATGCTATGCTGTGGCATGCATGGCCTCTTCCTGTACTTTATGGACCCAAGTCAAACATGCAGAGACTGCTGTGCGCAGCCTCTGTGATCCTTCCTCACAAACACAAATCCAGACAGGACTGTCCCAGTTACACATGCAACAAGACATGAGACTGACTCTCACTGATAGCCAACAAAGGGTTTGTTGTTGTAGATGAGGTATGTTACCAAGTGGAACTCCTTCCTTAACTCTGTAATGCTGTTGTCTACAGAGCCTTTACTCAAAGTCCTCTATACCTTAGATATATAGTTGTAAGCAGTGTTGCACGAGATGGTGAAGAATATCATGCTACAAGCAGGCATGATGGCTCTGATAATGAAACCAGATAATGTTAATGTCTTTGATCTCCTGCTTTTGCCCAATGCATTACTAATCCATATAATCATGGACTGCACATGTCACATTTAACATAAAGCATGTAACTTCGATGTTTTGTATAGGGCTTGTGTACGCATTAACACTACCAAGTAGAGCTACATTGGCTGACACGTAACTCATAAATGTATATTCGCATACAAGATGCAACTGTACGGTTCCTCAAGTGGATGAACTGAATGGCCATGGCTGCCTCTAGGAGTGATAAATGCAGGGATCCTGCATGGTGTGCCAGGAAGATTAGGACTTCCCTGTTCTTCTTGTAGAAGTATTTAAAGGTCACCTGTTGGGTCTTTGTGATGGTTCTGATAGGATGAAGATTCCTGGTAAGAACTGGTAGATGCATTAAGCAATGCCATTTGCATCACTCATTCTGGCTAACCGTACCATCACTACTGTGATAACCTGAGATGGTGTCAGCCTAAGCTGCTTCAGTACTGTGGGATAGGGGTCTGGAAAGTAACTAAAGATGCACTGTAAGCATTTTTGTGTGGTTGTTATCATTGCCTTCTAGTCAGTACTCTGTGGTATATGTGTATGTAACAGTGTATGCTTTGTTTTGCAGATGTTGAAGAGTGCCATCTTAACATGGCTGGATGCTGGAGAAGACAGGAGCACCTCTCTAGGCTGGGGAATTGTATGTGTTTTGTGCCATTCCACTGCACAACTGCAATTGTGTTTGTATCATCTGTGTGTGATAATGTTTTTCTATTGTGTCATCCCCTTGCAAGTCAATTTGTGGAAGAGGAGTGGAAGAAGACATACTCACCTTGGTCTCTGCCAGAAAATGCTTCTGGCACTGTGATGCTACTGCCTACCAGCTCTGCCATTAGGGATGAGGCCAGGGTAATGGTCCTTCTGTTAGTTTTAATTTTTCTGCCCACCATGGTAATTTATTGAGTTGTGCAATTTCTGAATCGCTCAACAGCCTAAATCTGCTGCTACAGGCATTTCCAGGAAAGAGAGAGCATATTACTAATTAACATTAGCCACTCTCTCTAATTGCCTTGTGACTATTTAGCACAAATGGTGGAACCTCCCTCTGTGCAGATGATCCTCCTAGTGGGAAATCACAGTGGTAGGGTGGTATCTGAATCACAGAGTAACTGTCTCATGCACACACACACACACACACACACACACACACACACACACACACACACACACACACACACACACACACACACACACACACACACACACACACACACACATTCTCTCACATTCATACCAAAATGTACACCACACACTCAAAGCTATTAAAAAAGCTATCAAATTACACCTGTTTAATGGGGGAAAAAAGAATATCTGTAACCATATCTATATACAGTGTTTATGTCTATATATATATATATATATATATATATATATATATATATATATATATATATATATATATTTTGGTCTACTTCTTTTGACCTAACTTTCATTTGCCTGACACTCATTTTCCTGACCCCATTTGACTGAAATTTCATTTGCCTGACACTTCATTTGCCCGACACTTCATTTGACCGACAAGTATTATTAGCAATAAAATGGAATATGCCCCCTTCCCCACTGTACTGCGACCCTGGAGTTAGAATATATAGTTGGGGGGGTGTGGGGGGCGAAGCCCCCGACTTAATTTCATATGATATTGTTAACTTTTGATGTAATATTGCTTAGTAAAAGAAAAGTAAGTGGGGGGGCTTCACCCCCCACACCCCCCCTAACGATATATTCTAACTCCAGGGTCGCACTACAGTGGGGAAGGGGGCATATTCCATTTTCTTGCTAATAATACTTGTCGGGCAAATGAAGTGTCGGGCAAATGAAGTGTTGGGCAAATGAAATTTCAGTCATTTGGTCTCAGGCAAATGGGTGTCAGGCAAATGGGAGTTAGGTCAAAAGAAGTAGACCCATATATATATATATATATATATATATATATATATATATATATATATATATATATATATATATATATACATGTTCTTACATTTACTGTTGCAGTATTATTTATGTATGGGATTCTCTGCCATTGGAAGCCCGACGTCTGGCTCGTATACCAAAGCCTACTGTTGCTTTAAGGTACGCTGAATGTCACACATATGCTCCTCATGTTGTGCAGGCCATAAAGGTGACATTCGGATGTATCAACTTCAGAACTACTTTGCCGCCAGTTCAAGCACATCTCCTGATCATCGGTCTGTTTGCCTACATCCTTTTCTGCCAGTTTGAATGCATTTTCATTCTCCGGTGTATGCCTATGTCTTTTTTTCTGAAGTCTAAGACATTGTAGATAAGTACCGCATTAGGGTTTTATGTTTTCTTGGCTTTTTTGCTGATGTTAGGGGTTAATGTCATTTAGGAAGGGTAAACACCAGTGCGGGTGACAGATTCCCATAAGGACTACCATGATAAGTGTCTTTTTTGCCTAACAGCTTCTCATAACCATACAACCTGTTCTATTTGTCAGGCTTTTATACCGAAGACCCTGCATAGACTTTCTTCCCTTTCTTTGCATCTAGTGAGCCAGTGTCTTAATCTTCTCACTAAAGATATAATGGAAGGAACTTCCTGCCCTGAGGGACAGCTGTTAGGGAAGAAGAAGTTTAAAAAACTAAGACCAGAATATTCTGCTGCCCAGCCTCCGCCAGGTGTTTCTCCTGAGGCTGGTGAGAACCCAGAGGCTCATCTGGCTTTGTTATCAGATTCCTCTGTCATGACCGGGTTGGAGCCTGGTGAGAATCCAGCTTGCAGCACGTCCGACAAGGCTTTGCAGGCGTCCATTTTGGATGTTCAGGTGGAACCATAGCTGATTATTTCTGAGGGGCTTAGGGGTGTTCTTCAGATACTAGTGAGGGAAGAAGTTTCTACTATGGGTATTGAATGCTGTCCTGTGTCAGAACCTTCTCTTTTTTATAGGGCAGACATTCCTTTAAAGAAGAAACAAAAAACTAAATATGTTTCTCCTGCTCTTAGGGATCCACAGAGTGAGTTGGCACACTTTTACTCAGGGGTTGTTTAATACTTTGATGGCATTAAAACCTCCTCAGGTGGTTTCTGTTCCTGATCCCCTTTGGTCCTGCAATCCCCACAAAAGGCCCAGGGAACAGGATACTTGTCAGCAGGAGTAGGATTCTGATAAGGAATCCCTGGCTTACTCTACCCAAATTCCTTCTCCTTTGATGTATGGGTCAGAGGATGAGCAATCTAGTAGTCCTGATACTCCTTTTGAAGAAATTTCCTTTGGAGACACAATCTCTAGTGTAATGGCATTTTTTAAATGGGATTGTGCTCAGGTTTCTGACATCCATAAGAGGTAATATGAGTTGCTACAGTTGGAATTTCTGAGACCTTCTCCAATTCCTTCTGTTTTGGCTCCTTTGTTGGATGCTTTTTCCAATGCCTCTAAAGCTCCTGATTCTCTGCCCCCTGCTCCCAAGAAGCCTGATAGGTTTTATAGGGTGCCTAAGAACTGTAATTTTTTATTACAAATGTTCTGCTGCTGACCCTTCAGTGGTGTCTGTAGTCTTTGACAAGCCCTCTCAATTGCGTCATTCACCCAAATTACTGCCTTCTGATAAAGACAGCAGAATCATAGAAAGGCTAAGTAAGAAAGTTTATACCTCAGCTACACTGGCCTTTAGGGCTACTAATTATCAGACCCATATGTCTAGGTATGTGTTGGCTCTCCTTTCTCAGGCCTGTCAGGTCATTTTTGATCTCCGAGACTCTGAGGTAAAACTTCTGCTCTTCCTTTGTTAGGGACTTCCTCTCAAGTGATTTGTCATTCTAATAAGTGTGGTTATGATGCAGCAGATGCCTCTTCTAGGGCTACTGCTTTTGGTTCAATTATGAGGTGGTATTATTGGCTTAGGCTGCAACCATTACCTGATTATATTAAGGCTAAGTTGATGGATGCTCCTCTTGATAATAAACTTTTTTGGGGGAAAGCAGCTGCTGGTTTAAGTCCCTTCAGGATAAGGGGAAGACCCTACAAGAGCTCAAGCATGTGTTTGTTTCTCCTGTGCCTAAATTTCAGAGGAGCTACCCCAATAAGCCAGCCTTTGTCCACAGGCAATCTTGCCCTCCTACTAAGGACAAAAAGGGTGGTAAGAAGGCTCCTCCTAAGGCCATTCAGACTTCAGGGACTGTGAAGCCTTCCTTTCCTGATAAACCAGGTGCTGTATGACTATCTATCTTTTCCCAGCCACATTCCTCCTTCTCTTCACCTTGCTCCTTCTCTTCCTGTCTGGCTTCAAATTACTCAGGATTCTTGGGTTCTGTCCATCATTTGCCAGGGGTACTTCATGGTGTGGAAATCCCATCTCCCTTTTATGGGCATTCCTCAGCCTCTTTGGGAACAACTTCTTTTTTCCTCAAAGGTTCTTTGAGACCTTTTGACTCGGAGTACTATTCAAGAGGTTCCTGTGCCCCAAAGGGGGAAGGGGTTTTACTCAAGAATGTTTCTAGTGCCCAGAAAAGAGGGTACTTGGAGACCAATTCTAGACCTCTCTCATCTAAACACTTTTCTGAAGGTGCCCTCTTTTCAGATGGTGTCCCTTCAGACTCTGTTTCCTCTTTTGCTCCCTCAGGCCTATATGGTGTCTCTGGACCTCAAGGATGCTTATCTCCATATTCCAATCCACCCTCTTTTCAAGAACGTTTTTGCATTTCTCTGATGCTTCCTGACATTTTCAATTTTCTGCTTTGCCCTTTTGCCTTTCTACTGACCCAAGGGTGTTCACCAAATGTTTTGCTGCTGTGATTGCTTTTTGCAGGCTTCAAGTGATCTAGATATTCTGTTACTTACATGATCTGCTGATTCAGGCATCCTCTCCAGATATCCCTTTGCAAAATCATTTTACTATTTCTGTTCTTCAGTGCCTGGAGTTCACAATAAACTTCAAAAAGCCTTCTCTTGACTCCTCAGGATCATATCTTTTTTGTTGCAGGATTCAGACGGCGCCTATGCTGGCATCCCTGGCTCTTCCAAAGGCTGTAACATTCATATCCCTTCTTTCAAACTCTTCTTCCTCTGGCCTCCATTACAGCCAGGGAATTTCTGAGAGCTCTGGGTTTCATGGCATCCACCATTCTAATACGTCATCTGGCCAAACTCTACATGAGAAAATTTCAGTGGTTCCTGAAGTCAGTGTGACTTCAATGTGCACCTCCTCTAAAATTTGTAGTTCCTCTTCTTTCTTGTCTCAAGTAGGAACTTCATTGGCAGACCCAGCAGTTGTCTTTGAATCCAGGGCTCCCTTTTTACTCTACTGTTCCCTCTCTGGAACTGTTCACAGATGTTTCAGATGTGGGATGGGGAGCAACTTTTGGCTCCCTAAAGGTACAGGGGGTGTAGTCGCCTATTCAGCAGAAGGAGCATATCAATGTCGAAGTGATGAGAACTCTTATGCTGTCTCTTCAAGCTTTTCATCAACTTTTCTCTCCACGGCCTCTCAAGGTATTCACAGCAATACCACAGTGATGTGGTATATAAACAAACAGGGAGGAACAAGATATTACCTTCTTTGACAGCTGGTACTCCTGGTATGGGATCTTGCTGTCCAGTATCAAGTGACTTTTCAGGCAGTTTACATCCCTTCAGGTCAGAATATTGTGACAGACACTCTGAGCAAGCCCTTAACTCAGTCCCATGAATGGATGCTTCACAGAGATGTGTTTCTGGACATTGTCCACCAGTGGGGTACTCCTCAAGTAAATCTTTTTGCCTCCCCTCTAAATAGCCAACTTCCTATATTTTGTGCCAGAGTCCCAGGTCCCCTGGTGTGGAAGGTGGATGCCCTCTCTTTTTCTTGGAAGGGGATTCCCTCCCATTCCTCTTTCACTCCGAGAGTCATGTTCAAGATTCAACAGGATGCTCCCAAAATCTTGTTGGTGACTCCCTTTTGGCTACGACAGCATTGGTTCCCTCTTTTTCTGCATCTAGCCAAGGGCAATCATCACAAGGGTGGATCTACTCACACAAGACAAGGAATCTCTCATCTATCCCCACTTGTCTACGCTTCAACTGACACTGTGGGTGATAGGATTTTGATTCCTCATAGACATCTTTTTTATGATGACGTGCTGAAGGTCCTGCAGGAGGCTAGGAAACCTACTACTAGGAAATCCTACTTATCCAAATGGAAGAGGTTTTCTGTTTGGTGTCCTTCTTGTAACCTGGACCCACTTACTGTGGATGTCCCTTTGGTTCTTTCTTATTTGTGTGGATGCTCAATCCTGGTTTGGCCATTTGTTCTGTTAAGCACCACTTATCAGCTATCAGTGCTCGTCTGCCTTTATCTCCTCCTTTTGATTTTAGACTTGAGACTAAATAATTCCTTAAAGGTGTCCTTCACATTAGACCTCCCAGGAAGCCTATTCCTCCTTCCTGGGATCTTAATTTTGTTTTGAAGAAGTTGCCTCCTGCTCCCTTTGAACCTACTGCTTCAGCTTCCTTGCTTCATTATTCTTGGAAGATAGTTCTTTTGTTAGCTCTTCCTTCTGCCAGATGGGGGTCTGAGCTTCAAGCCCTTATAGCTTGTCCTCTCTTTTGGTATTTCATAAGGACAGGGTGTTCTTCTGTACTAATCCTTCTTTTATGCCCAAATTGATTAATGAGTTGTCACTTAATCAGGCTATTCATCTGCATACTTTTTTTCCCCTCAGCAATCTGCCAGTGAGAGGGTGCTGCATACTTTGGATGTGCATAAATAACTCAGATTTATTTGGATAAGACTAATGCTATTAGAAAATCTGATCAGTTGTCTGTTTCTTTTCATCCTACTTTTCATGGTGAGAACCTTCCTTCTTCAGTTAAGGCTCATTCTGCTAGAACTGTGGCTTCTTCTGGTGCTTTTTTATCAAGAGGCCAGATACTAATTCTATTCTTGAAGCAGCTACTTGGACTTCTGTGCATACTTTACCAAGCACTACAAGTTGGATGACATCTCTAGGGCTAGAGCTGGTTTTGCTAGAGCCATTCTTCATGCTTTTTAGGGGGCTCTCCTGCTCCTTCCACCTCTCAAGTTTCTTCTTGAGCTTTAGCACTCTCCCATATGTAAAGAATACTGCAATTGTAAATGTAAGGACATAGTAAATGTCCTTTCCTTCACTGTTAAAGTATTTACATCCCTCCCTCCACCCCCCCCCCCAGTGAGGTGCTCTGTTTGACATGTATGGGAAGTCTACTACACAGCATGGGCAGTCTCTGGGTTATGAACCTGTCCCTCCAGCATGTTCTGTTGATTGTGGTAATGAGGTTGAGGTCTCTGGAGCATGTGGTGTGGAGGGATTGGGATTTCTTTAGATGTACCATTTCTAACAGAGCTGGGTCAGACATGGCTTTGTAAGTCAAGCAGAGATTGCCTATAAGTAGGCAATATGAGACAGAGAATAGTTGCAGTTTTTTGAGTCTGTCCATATAGGACAAGTGTTTAGGGCCTAGAATCCTCTTTGTGAGGTACTTTTGTGGTCTCTCCAGTTGTTGCAGGTGTCTAGTGAGGTACATGCCAAATGGGGCATTGTACTCGATGATTGGCCTAATGAGGGAAGAGTAGAGGGAGACAATGACCTCTTTCTTCCTGGATGCAAAACCCTTAGTAATGAGATGTGCCACATAGGAGTTTCTGACCATTGTGACAATGTGGTGGTCAAAAGAGAGGTTGCTGTCAACCTGTGTTCCCAGAGCTCTTATAACTCCTTCTGTGTTCAGTGGACTGCTATCAATGTGGTAATTCATGGGAGCTGGGTTTTTCCCAAAGGGGATGATGACACATTTTTTGGCACTGAGCTTAAGGCCATGATTTTGACACCAGTTGTTGGTCTCAGTGAGGCCTTTCTGTAGGATGTCAACATCCCTTGGGGAGTTAATAATAACTGCCAACTTGCAATCGTCTGCGAACTTTGTGGTAAGATTTTACACAACTGTACTATATATATATATATATATATATATATATATATATATATATATATATATATATATATATATGGGTCCATATCACTACATCGACAAGTCATAACATCGACATTCAGTACTCCGACACAAAATCACCGACAGATGAAATAACCGAAATCCCACTTCACCGACATTCACAAGTTCGACAACGAAGCAGTCACTAAGTAAATGCCCCTAACCACTGCACAAAACTCCTACACGTACTAAACCGGGTCTACTTCAACACACTACACTACATAGCATACACACTAGCCCTGACCCAAACCCTAACCCTAAGGTCCGACACTATCGCACACTTCACCTACCTGCACCCTAACCCTAACTCACTTACCCACCCCTAGCCCAAGCTCCGACACTAACGCACAATTCACCTACCTGCACCCTAACCCTAACTCACTTACCCACCCCTAGCTCAAGCTCCGACACTAACGCACACTTCACCTACCTGCACCCTAACCCTAACTCACTTACCCACCCCTAGCCCAAGCTCCGACACTAACGCACACTTCACCTACCTGCACCCTAACCCTAACTCACTTACCTGACCACTCCTACCTCCGTCACTGTCGCACACTTACCGGATCGCGATTACACATTACCCTAGTCGGTCTTTCCGCTGTCGGGTTGTCGAACTTCTGAATGTCGGTGAAGTGGGTTTTCGGTTATTTAATCTGTCGGTGATTTCGTGTCGGTGTACTGC